>NW_014543814.1:258801-311746 GCF_000741045.1 Vigna radiata var. radiata | reverse complement strand
TGGTGGAAAGGGTTGAACTCTTTACAGTTTGGTCGTAGAGATTTTATGCTATGTCATGAATCAACTTTCTAAAGCTTAAGCAGCTAGGTGAAGGTNCATAAATGGTTTTTTATTTTTATAACATGTCAAGATCTTACTATCCTAAGCTTTTAAACTTTTGGGCAAAAATATAAGAAGGATTTATAACAAGTCCTTTGGATTTAGCATAGTCAAGAGGCCCTCCCAGCCTTGTGCTGAAATTTAACCACTACATAGAAGAACGGAGGCCCCAAGTATCAAGCTCTATAGAGTCTAGACCACAAGGTCATCAAATTGATGTTTTTGTACGGTGTCACGAATCTATTATGCTCAAAGATCAAGTTATTGGAAAAAATCACACAAATGATTCTTTTATCTAACAATAACAGTAAGTTATATAATTGAATTATTGAATTTGCTTGTATCCATATCAAATTTATTGAAATTGGGAGGGAGTGGCGAAGTACTGCTAGTTAAACTTTGTTTTTAAAGAAAAATTAACTTGTATTCAGGTTTGAATTGGGGTTTGCCTCTTGTCCTAAAATCTGTTACTTCTAGTACTGAAATGTTCCTTGAATATACTTTTTCCAAGGCTGAATTATGTTTTAAGGTTTGTCATCTTTCTCTTCTAAAAAGGGGTTTATGTCCTGTTTCATGTATGAAGATTGCCCATGCCTTATCACATTCCAACCTTACCTCTTACTATTTTGAAGGTGGTGCACAAACCGTGTCTGTTTCTGATAATCATGTGGGGAGTGGTTCTGTATCCCCCCTTATTGTGACTGGTGGTAAAGGTGGTGATGTTGGACTTCATGACTTCCGCTATATAGCTACTGGAAAGGCTAAAAGGCACAGGCGTGCTGATAACATTGCACAAAGCTCTGCCTCATCTTTGGCTCGTGACAAGGACCAGAATGTAGAAGGGATGCTTTGGTACATTCCAAAGGCTCACTCAGGTGAACAAAGTTTACTTTCCCTTTTAGTTATGAATTTATTCTTTTTCTTATGATTTCTGCTTAAACTTTATGATCATAGGGAGTGTCACAAAAGTAGTTACCATCCCCAATACCAGCTTGTTTTTAACTGGAAGCACAGATGGAGATGTCAAACTCTGGGATGCCCAGAGCACAAGGTTAATACATCACTGGTCAAAGATACATGAAAAACACACTTTTCTACAGCCAAGTTCTCGTGGATTTGGTGGTGTAGTGCGGGTAATTTTTTCATAATTTTATATTAAATTTGAATGTTTCTTAATGCGCTTAAAACCAAATTCACCTATTTTAAACATAACAAAAACTCTCACCATTGCTAATACCTGCTGGCTGTGAAAATCATAGCTGCTTTTAAAGCTGATGCCGTGGGTTGTTGTAGTTTAATCAAATAGGTATAGTCCATCAGAGACAAGAGTTCTCAAACTAATACTGCTAGCTTAAATTGTCACAGGCTGCTGTAACAGATATTCAAGTTGTTTCCAATGGTTTTCTTACATGCGGTGGGGATGGAACTGTAAAGCTGGTACGGCTTGACAATCACCTGCGTGGCAATTGAATTAAACTATAATACTTCGGAGATCCTTTATGTTGATGACAAACATTACCATGCTGCAAATGCTCATGACAGTGGTCATTATTGGTGATATGCTATCATTTCTGAATTACCGGCTTCTTTAACAACTTACATACCAAAGTGAACATTTCTGAAGCCACCATCCATTTTGAAAAGGATTCTTCATTGGTAGTGTTGGTATGTTCAGATGTCCAAATATCTGCAACTTATGATAAACTTCTGATGCCAGTGGACCTCATTGCTTCTTTGAACAGATTACATGGGTTCATATTGATTCGAGTCATTCCTTGTGCATTGAACAATATTTTAGATGGTGACCGGCATGTAGTATGTTAAAGTTATGAATACCTTCATGGCTGGCAACATTTTTTGGAGAAAACTGGTATTTGTTCTTGGTGTATATTACCTGTTTGAATTTTTTGAGGAATGTGAGTATAGTATATACACATACGAGGAAGTAGCTCCTGTTTAGGTTATTTTTGTGTTAGACCTCTAGTGAGCTTTCTTTTGTTTCACTTGTCGTCATACCTGGCAGCTTGTATATTTGAAGAAATTTTGTCAATGATATCAAGAAAATTATATTTACCTCATTTTTAGGTTATTACAAATGACATATCTCTATTATTATATATTTTTTTTAATAAAATGACATTGAGATATAAACATTCGTTTCTCTTGTATTTGTAATAAATAACACTAACTTCTTTTATGTTTTTAATAAACTAACACTCATTTCTGTTATTTTATTTAAAATAACGTATTAACTAAAGCTTCGATAAAGATTTGTAAAAATTAAAATTAAGGTTTCGTCTATTCATTAATAACTTAATTCAGTCCAAAATAAAAGTTCTCTTAAATCTAAGAATAAGAGATATTTGACTAAGGAGAAAGATTGTATAATTCTGCATAATCTCGATCTCGAGTAATATCAGTTTTGATACATAGACCCAATGAGACATTGCCAACAAAAATTTCTGAATTTATGGAGATATAGAAGAACATGTAAGTTATCATGCTTGGATAGCATATGTTTAATCCTTGTTCGAATAATAGCAATTAGATTTTTCAATATCATGATTTCGAGAATGTCAACTGTTTCATAAACTTATATTCTACTTAATTGAAATCCATCAAGCTACAATAAAAACTTTTATGATTTTCTTAAAAAACTTAACTACTAACTAAACATGGAGAAGCAATATACTGCATCTTTTAAGTGTTTAGCATTTATCCCGTTAAGTAAATTTTCAATACGTGTTTCTTAAATTAATTTCTTTTTTAATATTTATTAAACTTAAGGTTTAATTAAGTTTTAAGTTTTTTACAAATTTGAGTATAGATGAGTAATGTTTTATAAAATTAATAATTAAAAAATAAAAACTTCTTATAATTTAAATATTTACTCTAAATAAATTATAAAATTAGGTGTTATATCCACGTTTGTGAAGTTGACAAAACATCATACCCCAATACACATCGCAACAAACATGGTGTGCTTACCCATTGTTTTACTCAAAATTACAATGGGTTTGGGAGAATCATAAAAAGTAGAAGAAAATATTACCAGCCATTATTCAAGGTTGGTTGGTGAATTATAATCTAATGTTGAAAGTAACACATATGAGACCAATTATATATATATATATAGATGAAAATCTTATTTTACAAATTGATTTTTTAAAATAGACTTTAAAATAAGAAAAAACAATACACGACTAATGAAAATGAGAAAACTAAAGTCACTTTTATATAATAATGACTAAAATATATTATAAACTTTTTTCTATTTTTGAAGTAATCCTAGTAAAAGCTTATGCATTATTTAAATTTCCATATATTTCTTGAAATTCCTGACTAATTCACTTAAATTTTTATTTAGAAAAAAAAAAGAGAATTTTGTATTGGAGAATTATAAAAATATATTTTAATAGGAAAGCATTAAAAGATAATGTAATAATTATCCTATAAAAAGTGGCATGTGCATCAAATGATGATATTGAAATTTTGATGCATCAGCCGTCCAAATAATGTTCAGGTGCCACGTGTCAGTATGAAACTGTTCGGATAATACGACTCTGGTAGTATCTTTCCTCCCAGAGGGACCCCACCAATTAGCAAAGACCATGAAACGGCGCCGTAACATCTGTCCAAACCACTGCGCTTGTGGAAACCGACAACGTAGAATGAAACAGAAAACAACGTAAGCTGACACGAAAACCATCGTCACCTTTATTAAAAACTACCATCGTCTTCTTCTTCAATGTTTCTCATTTTGATGATCTCTTCCTTGTTTTCTTCCTTTTCAATCTCTAACTTACTTTCATCTTCAGCTACCCAATCTTCAATTCCAATCCCCAAGTCAAATTGTTCAGCACATTACTACCCATCTGGAGATTTTGCAGTTTCTAAATGTTATGAGCTCTTTGGCCCCCTTCAAAAATCGTGTGTAATTTGGTGAGTGTGCGAAGAAATTCCAAAACTTTATGACGAATTTTGAAAAAATTCAGAACCTTTTCTCTTTTTTAATTTCCTTTGAATTGGATGTATGCTTATTGCAGTATAAATACTATATGTTTATGTTTCTTTTTCATACCTGATGTAATGTTTATTTGGAATGAATATTGTATGCTTCATCATCTTAACAGAAACTGATCAAACTATCATGTATGGTAAGGGTAATTACACGAAAGACGATTTCTGATCAATTGATGTTAGGAAAAAAAAATTAGATTGGTAATGCATGCTTATTAAATTCTTCACAGATAATGCATAAATTTGTTTTCTTTTTGGTTTTGCTTACTTAACTACTGACATTTTTGTTTGGCACAGAAATCATGAAGAATAAGTGAAATGATGGCCACAGCAGAAGTGAGGGCTGTGTGGCAGAGAGCTGTTAATCGTTGCTTTGTTCAAGAAGACGCAAAAAGAGCTCCTAAGTTGGCTTGTTGTCAATCTTCACGAGCAACATCGAAATTGTTTGATTTTGGAGCAGCCAGTGCTGCTGATGAATCTGATCATGCTTATGTTAATGTCACCCTTTTTAACCACAAATATTCTTTTTCGAATGTGACTCCTGACTCAAGATGGTGGTTGCAATTGCAACCTGACTATCGTATTCAAAAAGGATTAACCTGTGAACAGTTAAATGCATTAGAGGACGAACTTCAAATTTTGAAAGCTAGAAATGGAAATAAAAAAAGCAAAGATGCTTGTAGCTTTGGTGATGAGAAGCATGGCTATATTTATTCCATGGATGGTGTGGTAGAGGCATGTATTGAAAAGTCTTCAGAAAATTCTGAACAAGTGGATATGATGGCTAAACATGAGACAATGGATATTGATTCTTTAAGCTGTTCAGTGTCCAAGAAAACTAATGATTTCTCCATGGATTCTGAGTATTCGTGGATTGGAGTTGAGAAGGCACAACCATGGTGGCAAACTAGAGATAGAGATGAGTTTGCTTGCTTTGTTTCGCATAAATCACTCGACCATATCGTGAATTGTGACCTTCCACCTCCTCGGAGGTATCTCAGTGGACAACCAGGCAATGATACCACTGATATCAAAGTAAGAACATCATTTGACAGGAATGCCTTTTCCAATTTCAATGTTCAAGCAAAGGGAAGTGTAGAATCTGGACTAATGCAGAGGAAGTTGGGGCCTTCAACCATCAAAGGGAATTTACATTCTAATTGTGACAAATACTCAAGGTATCCTCTCTTCACAGTTATTGGTTCACTTGGTTGCACCAGGTCCTTGTTGGTATAGACTATAATACCATATTTAAGCCCTCATAAAGGTGGTAGAACTTACACCTTATTTAGCCTCACTGAACCGGCTTGATAAGGAAATGTTTACGTCTGTTTATATATTATAATTTGATGTTATCTTTAGCCGATGTAAATTTAAACATAAATATACTGACAAAAAGAATGTGTTGAAAATCTCACATTAATCAGAGATAAAATTAATTTAGTATATATAATTAAACAGGAACAAAATTCATTTTACTAAACTAGTTTTGTAAAGTTGAATTAAATTTAAAGTCTTCTTCTTATCATAACTTCATATTTTGAGCAAACTACATACACACTTGACTTAAAAATGATCACGTGTCCTGAAAACTTGACCTTTTATGGTTTACAGTAACTCCCTTGTAGGAGAGTATATGATATAATTTATTTCTTGGATAACATGAGATCTTACAGTAATGCATTTCAAAAAAGTTAAGGATGTTGGAGTAAAAGTCATTAGAGGAAATTTAACTAAACCTCAAAGAGTATCATTATAATTTTGTCAGAATTATTTCTTTTTCGCTGTTCTTGAGTGGATGGAACTAGTTTAGATTATGCAGATTTTGAGTTACACTTGAGGCATGTGATTTGGTTCTAAAAATCTGCTTGCAATTTTATTCCAGTTACCTCACAGAAGAAATTTTTGAAGAAGATCCCAGCAAAGTTCAACTTATGGAAGCATTGTTTCATTCTCAAACACGTGCGAGGAAAGCAGAGGAGATAGCTAAACAAGCTTATGCTGAGAAAAGGCACATTATTACACTCTTCTTTATGCAGGCATCACAACTTTTTGCCTATAAGCAATGGTTTGAAGTGCTGCAGCTAGAGTCTCTTACAAATCAGGTTGAGAAGAAGGATCAGCCAGCTACTATCTTCCAAGGTAGGAAACTTGACAAGAGAAAGCAAAAAATTGGCAATGCCAAACAAGAAATGCTTGAAAAGCCAAAAGGTGACAACATTACAACATATGCTGTTGCATTTGCTTTAGGATTGAGTCTTGTTGGGGCTGGCTTGCTTTTAGGATGGACTGTAGGTTGCATGTTACCTTGTTCATAGTTTTCTAGCATTTAGAGTGAAGTGTTGCTTTGCATGAAGATTGGTAAATAGAGTAAATTCACTAAATTATAGAAACAAGAGCATACAGCTATATTAAATGTGTATTTAGTTTTGTAGATTTGGTAGTCCTTAGTATACATTCTGCAATGTATTTATGAAATCTGTACCAAAATATCCTCAAAGGAATTGCATAGTTATATGAACTCTATAAAATTAAGACAACGAAAATAGAAATTGAGACGATGACCATGTTGGTTATGCCGTATCTGATACACACTTTCTCTATGCCAGAAAACTCTGTTTGTGCTGATACAACTTTTTGGAACTGTTATTGATGTAATTTTTCAATATTATCATATCACCTTTTAAAACAATATTTACTTACAAAATTATACTATTTTAATAAAAACAAATATGTGAAGCTAGTGTGTTCAAGTTAATAAATCAAATTAAGAGATTAAATTCACCTAAAATCATTGAGATAAAAGCACGTATGACTATAAGTATAATTAAGTATGACTTATTTATTTTATTTTATTTCCAATATACCCTTCTACTCAAGCTTCTGTCCGTGAATAACAGTTGGTGATAATTGAACTGTGATGTCACTTTGAAGGAGACTAAATCCTTCTTGTGATGTAACCCCTCATATTTGGAGAAATATTTGGAGAAAAGAACAGAAAAATAAGATTGTTCAATATAATAAAAGAATTACGTATCTTATTAACCTCTCCTTACGTAAAAAATACACAATAAAAATATCTATTTCTATTAATACTAAGTTATTAATAATTTGTAAAAAAATATAAAAGATGACATATCAATTTCAAAGACTCTTTTTTATTAATAATATGAAATGTTTTTTCATATAAATTTCTTTTTGCAAATCGTGGTTGAGAAACACATATCAGTTGATAAAAAGACTATTGTTGAAGAGTCACAATCACTATAAATAAACTAACGCATAGGTGATAGAAGAGAAGTCAAATGAGAGAGAAGCGTAAGAAGCTATGATCGAATAGGAGAGGGAAACCCTAAAATTTCAAGATTCTCCAAGTACATATCTTGAAAGAAATGGCTCTTTGAATTGCTGTCAAAGAAGAGAAGAGACACGTCACCACGTGCGATAAGAAAAGGAGCACATCCACAACTTTGAGAGGTGCGTGAGAGTGCATAAAAACTCTTATGAAAACATCTTTGTCGATATGCACTAGTACAAAATTGGGCTTTAACGTCACCCCATAGACGTCGGACCAGAAAACACCCAACATAAATTATTGACCGGTGGTATCTTCGTAAATAAGTGGGCATATAGACGTAGGAGGGGCACCGACGTCTATAATATTATAGACGTTGGAGGCCCTACTAACTGACAGATATATGTCTGGCAGGTAGGTGAAAAGTCATTTCTTTTCGCCATATAAACATCGGTTAGGAGGGGCACCGATGTCTATAATATTATAGACGTCGGTGCCCCTCAAACGGACGTCTATATGTCTGAAAGGTAGGTGAAAAGTCATTTCTTTCCGCCATCTAGACGTTTGATCCCGCCACACCGATGTCTATATTCGATTATAGACGTCGACTCCCCCTACATCTGACGTCTATATACACCACGAATATTAATTTTTAAATCATATAGACGTCATGTTAGTGATGTCCCCGACGTATATTCTAGAATAGACGTTGGTCTCTAGAGAAACCGACGTCTGATATCCTGTTAAATAAGTCACTAGCAGTTACGTGCACTTCATTGTCTTCCTTCACTTTTCTTTCCGCGACATTGCATTTCCAGGTGCGCTTGATCTATTTTGAACCGTTTAAACTTATGTTTACTTCGATTAAAATCTTTGATGTATTATCTTTCGTTTGAACCAATTAAAATGAGTTTTCGTTGTGTTTTGGTGCGGTTTTTCTCATGTCTTTGGGTAGCGTAGTGCATCTTCTCCCTTTACTAGCTTCCTCATAAGAAAAGCTTACGTCTTTTAGGTCTCTTATGGAATTTCAACCTGAAGTCGAACATGGGTCCTTGCCTAGTTTCCATGTCACCATATTCTTGCGGTTGAAATGGAACTAGGCAACGACCCAGGTTCGGTTTTGGGTTGAAATGTTATAAGAGATCCAAAAGACGCAATTTTTTCTTACGAAGAAGCTAGCAAAGGGAGGAGGTGTTACAACGCTACCCAAAGACACGAGTAAAATTGCACAAAAACACAACGAATACTCAATAGACGTCGGTTAATGACATATCCAACGTCTATTGTGCCCTTAGACGTCGGTTAGTGTCATGTGTGACGTATTTATAGTGTCCTTAGACGTTGGTTAGTGTCATCTCCAACGTAATCTCCAATGTCTGTATAGACGTCAGACATGACATTTGACTGACGTTTATAACGACGTCAAAGCTGCAGAGTCCGACGTCCCATTAACGTCACTCATATAGACGTCGATTTTGGATGTGACGTTAAAAGTCCAAAATAACTGATGTCTAAAGCCCTTTGTGCACTAGTGATGGTAATCATCTAGCCGAGACAATCAAAATTGTGTGATCCTCCGTTGAAACTAAAACTCCGACAATAATGATAACATTAGCTTGACAAAGGATGTAATGGTAGAGAAAAAAAAAAACCTAAAAGAATCTGGTTCTACACACCTTATTCAATAGTAAAAAAATTACTTATAAAATTAACCTCCACTTAAGTAAAAAATACAATACAATTTATATTTGATTTATAATAAAAAATTATAAATTAAACCCAAAATACAAATAAAAAATAATAACAAATCAACTAAAAATAAAGAATAAAATATCTATATAAAAGATATTTAATAATTTAATATATCTAACAAATATATAAAAATAAATATTTGTTAAATATTTTACAAGTTATTATTGTTATTATTGTAACACTACAAAACAATCACAGAATCACATAAAGCGTTTGTTTTGTTTGCCTTCTTTACTATCCTACGAGTGGCTAATGGTATAACAGCTATCAACACATTTGTTGAAAACTACAATATGGAGATTATATATTGATAGTTCATTGTAAAACAAGAATATGAAAAAAGAGAGCCAAAAAGGTATCTGTTAATCAATAAGCAGTGGAAAAAGACACAGAGCATAAATTTGAATTCCTCTTTATAGCAAAGGAATGAAATCCCATACCCTATTTCTCAACTTTATGGAACAAGATCTGAAGGGGAACTACCATTCTTCTTATAAAGCTGCATGTGACAGTCTTGTATCTGCAGTGTCCATAAACCAATAAAAAACACATAAAGCTAGCACAATATCACATGCCATGTTCAATCTTCAATATATCATCAACCCCCATGGAATCAAGATTCTCAAATCAAACCAATACCTTCTCACGTGTGGAAAATAAGCTGACCCCACCTTTTGTTGTCAAAGAAATAACTCAAAAGATTGTATAACATTACCAAACAAAACCACTTAAGCTGTTCTTGTCTCATACACTATCCACTTGTTCCCACCACCGTGTCCCCTTCGTTCACTTCCAAACCTACTCTTCAAGTCCACTCACACTCACTTCTAGAATGTTTCCCACACTATACCAACATGTGTTTTTTGGACTCTTCTTTCTTCCCTTCATAAATATGTCATTCACTTTTTACCATTCTGCTGTTATTCTGTACTGCTTGCATCCTCTCTTTACTCCATAAAGTGAAACTCTTCAAAGTACTTCCTATGGGACTCAACAAACAAACAAACAATTTCAACCCTTATTGCATCCAAACATAGGGTAAGACTCATATGAAAATATCTCATAATATGGTTAGTTTTCACACTTTTATTTTGATTAAGATTAACCAGTATTAATGTGTCATGTATTTTGAAGATATAAGATGATTTATACATCATATAATTTCGTGTCTGGTTATTTTTCCTGGGCAAGAATTCAATAATTAGGATGTGCGTACCAAAAGCCAAAGTACGAAAAATACATCTATATAGAAGTTAAAACTGAGGACTCTGGACCCCCACTGAGCAATAATATGCAACATCACAGTGCTGTGTTATTATATTCTTTCATCCCAAGGAATGAAAATAGAGCACTTAATTGATATTAGGTCCAGTATATGGAATTTTGGACCTGTTTATCATTATTTGAGAGGTCTGGTTTAAAGGGCAAGGAGACAAATTAAATGGACCTGTATGATTCTTTTTTGTCGATGGAAAACGTGTCGTTATTAATGTTAGAAAAGTCACCTTATCACAACGCATGCAGTATCTTTTCTCCAAATTGTGCTCTATACATCTTTTGTATACACCCAATTACTCATTCTATCTCTCTCTTTTTCTTCCTTTTTTTCAACTATGTTATACATATATATATATATAACGAATATATCAAGAACTTTCATGCAAGAACTAATATAGAACTAGGATTTATTCTGCAATTAAACACGTAGGAATAATTCTCATAGCTGCAAAGCCACATTGCAGAACCACTCCCACAACTGCATAACTATAAGATTCGAAAGAAAAAGAGAATAAACACTTCACACACAGATACATAAGCATTAGTACTGCACAACAGTTTCACTTGTCATTGTATTAATTGTTAGAAGGGAGAGTTTTACTATAAGTAAATTATAAAATTTGATTGGTAAAGAAAAGAAAGTAAAGTTGAGCTTAATAATGATGAAACTGTTTGTCATTTATTTTGCACATGCAAAAAACACTGGAATGCATTGGTCGTTGAAATTCGATGAAAAGCAACTTAAAAGTTGACAAGTTAGACCAAGTAGACCTGAAGTTCGTGGTGGAAGAGAGACCTCTTTTTAATGATTAATACTGTGTATGGAATCATAAAATCATGGTTCAGAAAAAAATTGAGCTTAAAATGGAGAGACTATTATTTATCTAATCCTTTGATAGTACAAAACTCAAACCTAGATGTAACATGTTACAAGTTGAAGCATCAGTTTTGCTTATTTAATTAGAGATCTTTATGGTGTAGCGAAGGTTTACGACAATGGTTATATTTTACATTTGACAGTGGTTTTTGAACTACAGCATATTTCGACGAGGTAAAAAATGGAGAGTTTTTGACCTCGATTCAAAAGAACTATGTCATATGCCCTTAAAATAAAAATAAAATAAAAACTATCGATTTGGTCATAACACTTGTTCCAGTTGGCCGATTTGGTCATATCATATATCGATTTAGGGTAAAAAAAATAATGTCCAACGTCGTAGCAGCCCGCGTAACTAGTTATTCCTTATAGATTTTTTTAAGAAAAAAAAGTCATTTTCTATTTTTTTGTCAATTTATTTTGTTTTTTTTAAACTTCGCAAAAATATTTCACATACTTACACTTTGAATTTTAATCTAAATTTTTTTATGAGCTTTTCATGGTATTTTGGTGGTTTGAAAAAATTTCCAGGTCATTTGGATAATTTTTAGCTTTAGCCTATGGTGTATGAACAATAAATGATCTTAAAAATCGAAAACAAAAACGAAATGTTATCAAAACTCAAAAAAAATTGACCATAAAGATGGTTTCAGTGTCCAAAAAAATCTTTGCACTGGTGAGAGAAAAAGATTATCGGTTAAAATGAAAGAGTACTTGTACATGAAACTAATCGGTTAAAACAAAAGAAAATCAACTCCAAAGCAATTAATCAACAAGAATTTGTGTAAAATGAAAGAAACACTACATGTGATGGTCGTTTAAAGCTTCGTCGTAGTAGAGAAGAAGAAGAAGAAGCGAAGAGAAAAGGAAGAAAAAATGTAAGAGGAAGCTCTGTTATTTCGTGAAATATAACCCTAGGACACCTTTATGGCATCGGTTCTACCAAGAACTATTGCCTAAAGCCTTCCAAAAAAATAAAAAATAATATTTTCAGGTGAAAATTTTGAATTTTTCTGGTCCAACCCAACCTGTCCTATGCCCTAGATAGACCCATCTTGATCTTTGGCTCGAGTCGATCTGTATTGACCTTTGACCTATAGGTTGGGTCATATCTATCTTTGACCATGGACAACTGTCTAGACTTTTGGGCTTGGTAGACTTATTTTGATCTTCGGCCTATCCTGGCCTTCAGCCTAGGTCGACCCGTCTAAAAAATCAACCTAGCCTAGTTCGTCTCAACCTTCGACCCGGGCCAACTTGTCTCAATCTTTGACCTAGATTTGTTTAACTCGACCTTTTACTTGGATTAAACTGTCTCAACCTTCAACCTAGGTCAACCAACTATAACCCTATTTTATATACATGTAGAAAAAATAAACATAAATCTAATAATTATATTCTAATATTATAGTAAGAGTTGGTTTAAAAATAAATCTAGAAATATTTAGTAAAAATATCAGTACAATATTTATATAAAATATAAACTTGCTCTTAATTTGGAAAGGGACAAAATTACTCCATTTTAAGAAAAATTAGGACATAATTGAATCAAAACAATAAATATAGTAATTGAATTGAATATTAGGCATTGATACATGGCACTGGCATTGACATGTGATCCTAACATTGATATGTGACACAATGTTGACTTGATACGTAGACAATTTTCTTTTAGATTAAGAAAAAAATAATAACAAAAGATCATCAACTGACATGTGATATACCTTGTTCATATATAGTTAAGTATTTAAAGGGTGTCACCAAAAAGTAGGACTACATTGACAAAAAAAAGTAAAACTACATTGAAAAAAAAAACACGACTATATTGAACAAACTTCAACAAAAATAAAGATTAAATTATTGTTTAAGATAAATGTTTGTTTTAAGATAAATGTAATTACCTTTTTACTGAATTATGTTGTAGAAAAGAGGAAGATTGGAAAATACTGAAGAACTACCTTCTAGACTCTTCTCGCTCAGCTAAGAGATAGCTTACTCGGCTAGAAAAACTCTATCTTGCCTAACAACTAGCATCATGACCCAGCGAGAAGGTCACACACTCGCCCATGGAGTAAGATGCATGCCCAACGAGTAAGATACTTCCTAGCAAGTGAAAACAATTAGCCTTGACATAAAAAGCAACCTCACGTTCAACAAGAGGTTATGCTCACCCAACAAGAAATTGTTTTTTAATAGTGGTTGAAAAGTTGATTTTTGGAAGTAAATGAGGAGTTTTTAGTATGGGAACAATCATTAACCAAAGACGAACGTGTGCGCATCCAAAGTTCAAGAACTTCATTCTCCATTAGCCATTCAACTCTTTTCATCCATTTTGAGTTTCAAAATTATAAGAATATTTAATCTTCTTATTCATTGAAATTTGATGTATTTCTCATCCAAAAAAAAACTAATTAAAATCAACTATTTTTTTCGAATTAAACAAATATTAATTGTTAAATATTTACCATTTGCTTTTAAAATAATGTTAGTAGAAATTAGGCTTAATTGCTTTCTTGGTCTCCAAATTTAGCTTTTAGTGTCTCGTTCCGCTTTTAAAAACGTCTCTATTGCGTCTCAATATGTTATAATTGCACCAATCAAGTTCTTTTCGTTAAGTTGGCATAAAGAGAGTTAACTCTCTCTCTTCAACTTTCACTTTCTTTCTTTCTCTTCCTTAATTGTGTTTCTAGTCACACTTATAAAACAACAAATGCCCAACACAAAGAAAATTGCACTCAAAATATATTTATGTTAAATATTGTTTACTACGACGTTGTCTTTAATTTGACACTAGATGATTACCCAATGGGCTTGACTCCCAGATTATAATGCTGCCAAAGTTGCACAGACACTAAGAGCTGATACAAAGATATACTGATATGGGCTTAAACCATCCTATCCTATAACAGAAGTTCGATTGGACTTCTCCAAGGTCTTCTTGAACATAAGCAGATATAACCAAAAATACAAGTCCTTCTCCACAAAGTTGTTGAATATGAAGAGAAGTTTGTAGATATCCCAATTTTTCGTATAGATATAGTATTAACAATATGATCTTCCATTACCCATTGGGAACATATTTGACAACAAACATGTGCACAATGATTATTTTTCCCTCTTACACTATTTCTAGAATATGCATTGCTACAACATCAGAAAACAGGCTCTCTATTGTAGGGTCAATCCAGTTCCGCACAAGAGCATAATTACCACCACCAACCTTTGAGATACACACGGAGTTCTGATGATCTAACCCAAGTTGGGTTTTTTCTGCAAGGTTAACCTCGAAGCTGAAAATACCCGACCAATGATGATTGCATCCAATATGGCATTGCAAATAAAAAGTATTGCCAATTCAAAGTACAAAACACATAATGACTTTGGGCACCGATAGTTTCAAGCATGATACACCAATAACTCACCATGACAGTCTACATTCAACAACCAACTATTCAAACATAAATTAAGATAAACAACAAACAAACAAAATATTGAAGGGTTTTTCTTTTTAATAATAAAATTACATATAAATAGAGTTTACTTGCCATTGGCGGTTTCTAATTGAATCCGACGGAGGAGCGAGGTGGTTTTCCCAGCGAACATAGGCCTCACTATGACGTGAATCTCACCGAAGGAAGGTGAAAAGGGCTCTGTTTGCAAGCTTCGATTTTTATTGGTGCAAGTCAAATTATTGGACAAAAAGGGAGGTGGGTTGAGGCAGAGAAGACGATTGGGAATTTGACGTAAGTTGGTGAAGAAAGAAAATCGAGACATGAGTTGAGAAGGTAGTGAAAACAAAGGAAAATGAGAGGCTTTGGAAGATAAAGCGAAAATTGATTTATCCAGTTAAGGAAAAGAAAGAGGGTGGAAATTGAAGAGAAGCATAAGAGAGAGAAAGAGATAGGTCTGAGTGTGTAGAGAGCAGATGAGAGAGAAAAAAAAGTGACAGACTTTTTTGTCACGTCACCACGAAATTAACTTTGTTTATGCCAACTTAACAGAAGTAGAGTTGTCAAAACGGTAACCCGGCTCAACTCGGCCTGGCAAACCACGGGTTGGTCACTCAATGAGCCAACTCAACCCGACTCCAGAAAAATTCAAACCTGACCCGACCCACCACAGGTTGGTGGGTGGCTCACTTAATTACAATTTTTTTAAATAAAAAAATTATAAATTTTTTATAATTCATATCTAAACAAATTTTAATCCCAAATTTCACTGCCAATATGGGTGTTTAATTAATTTTGAAAATAGGAAACTTAAATAATTTTTTCAAGCAAAAAAAATAGTAAATATATTTTCATAAAATTAAAATTAAATTTTAATAAAATAAAATTAGGTAGGTGGGTTGGTGGGCCAACCCGGCCAACCCGGCCCACCACGGGTTCAACCCGCATGAGCCAGGTTTAAATGAGTCGCGTTGAAATTTGAACCGCATAACAAAATATAATTTTTTCAAACCTAACCCGGCCAGAACCCGTGGTGGGCCGGGTTGGCCGACGGGTTATGACTCATTTTGACAGCTCTAAACGAAAGGGACTTTATTGGTGCAATTATACCACATTGAGATACAATAGAGACGTTTTTAAAAGCGGATACCAACGAAACACTAAATACTTAGTTTAGAGACCGAGAAAGCAATTAAACCTAGAAATTATCTATATAATAAACAATAATTAAACGTAAGCTTTGTTTATTTAACAGATATTAAAGTAAGTCAAACCAAAGTTTAACATGATCTTATATATATGTTCATCGCTAGTTACATGAATAGATAAAACTGAGAAAACAAAAAAAAAAACAAAAAAAGTGATCGAGAGAGAGAAAAATAAATTAATTCTTTTGTTTTGTTTGAATTAAAGGAAAAGAAATATAATGTGTTAAGTATTTTTCATTTGTTTCTAAAAACAATTATATACAACGGAAAGTTGTTAGCATAAATGGTGTTTGATATTTGGGTTCTTTAATTAAGACATGAAGTTGGATTCGAACAGTCACAACTAAAGGTAGCATTTTATCCGAACAAGTGATTGACTTAATAGAAGGCTCTTAGTTACAATAACTAATTAAAAATATAGGAATAGATCAAAATTTTCAAAAATTATAAAGTTTTAAAAAATTAAAATTTTAACACAGTAATGTTTGTTGGAAAACACTGTAAACCGATATTGACGTTTATAATTAAAAGTAGGAAAAATATATAAGATTGAATGATATTTTTCCCCGTCAAAGTTTTGGTTTCCAAGAAAAAAATCTTGCCTCATTAATCTTGTGAATGGGGATTGCCGAAAGTCAGAAAAACAATAGCCACGTTCACGATATTATATACTAAAAACCGAAACATCATGGTTGAGTGTTTCAACAATCCAGTTTCCTTAAATCGAATAAAATAAAATAAAAAATTAAATATTTTATTCTTCTTCAATATTTGGAAATATAAGTTAAAAATAAATTTTAAACGTAATTTAATTCCATAAAATCAGTTTGTACGATCATATTTGTATATAATTATGAGTAATGATACTTTGACATTTAGAATGTCACAAATTTTATATACCGCCACGTATCACATTCTGGGTGGTCCACGTATTTTAAAAAATAAAATGACAGAATGACGTGGATTCAATGTGTAGTAACAAGGATCAATGTACAAATAAGTGAATAGTTTAGGCTAACTTTTTGCAAGAAAAAACCTTCTTTGAATCTGCCATTTATTTTCAACTACACATTTTATTGTTAATCATTTATATTGAATAAAATTCATTAATTATCATTTAACAACACATTTATATCGAAGTTCATTCCGAAAGAAACGTTTTTCTTTAAAGTGATGGTGCAAAAAGGAAAGTGGTAGCAATGTACAAATAACTAGGTAGTTTAGACTAACTTTTAGTATCAAGAGGGCATCTTTAAATCTGTCGTTTGTTTTGAACTCTACAGGGAATCTACGTCATTCTGTCATTTTATTTTTTAAAACACGTGGACCACTCAGAATGTGACACGTGACGGTGTCAAAAATTTGTCACATTCTGAGTGTCAAAGTATCATTACCCTATAATTATATATTATAATTTAGTTTTATCTTTAGTCGATTGAGAACTTTTAATAATATTTGTTATTGGTTAAAAATAAAATTTGAATGGAGTTTGGCAATCCAAAGACGACTTGGCATCAGAACAGAAAACTTCTAGTATTAAGTCAATTCATGTCACATATTCCCTGGAAAAATCCAAATACAAAATGACGAAAACCCAATCGTTGTTAATTTTCCATGAAAGTGTTACTTGTGCCATATGTTTGTTATGTGAATATTACAGGCCTCACATAAAACGGAAACACCCTTCAGACCAAATGGTTGATTCATGGACAACGTTATGCCACCAAATTAGCATAATACACCTTCTTAATATACCCTTAAGTCAGATAATTATTCATAATCGTCTTCCAGAGTGTTTCATTTGTAAGATAGATTCTTCTTCACAGGTCAAACGTAACATCATTGCATTGCTGCACGAAATGCCCATAACAAAATAGTTAATGACGTGCTAAATTTGACTTTAGTGAAGCTAATTATTTGGTATTTCATTACCCATTACATCCACAGAATATATACATATATACCTAGTATTCCAATCCTCTATATTGGGTTTTGACTACATGTTTTCTTGCTATCTGGGTTTTGTTAAAAATCAAATATTTATTTATAAATATATATATATTTTGAACATGATGATTAAAACGAATTTATTATAAGTGTAAGTCTCAAGAAATGACATTAAAATGCTGATTAATATAGCTTGGTAGTTAGCGGAGTCAAAGTAGGGCATGCAAAGTAAGAAGAAGAAGAAGAATGGTTGGCACAACCCTCTAGAATTTCCTTAAGGAAGGTTTTAATTTTTAACGCTTTAAAGCATCTTTGACTTCTGAAACCGAAATTGCCAAACATGGTTTAAAGAAAGCAAATGCGTAGGAGTATGAGTGTAATGAAACAGATCCAGGTAAAGAAATAAGCAATATAGAGTTATTCAACTTAGAAAAACTCTTGCAATTAGATTACGTTGAAAAGATTATTAATTAGTAAAAAATTAGATGCATAATTCATGAACACACTCTTTGAAGAGGTCTTTATCTGAAAAAGACCACTCATCATAATCATCACCATCGTAAAGGTGTTACTTCAACGAATTCAGACAAATTAAGCATTTAGTTATCTCCCAGTTTGAAGATTAATGTTTTCTCTATGTACTGATTCAGCAGCATCTCCGTCATTGTGCACAAAAAATGCACTTTTTTTTTCACGAGAATAAAATAAAGTGAAAGATAGATAGATATGTATAGAGAGAATCATCAAGTGCCCTCCAACTTCAAAGATAACACAACACCACATGGGAAAAAAAAAAATCTAAGAGTACTATTCACAGTACCCTATAGTGTTTGAGAACAGCGAATAAACAACTAACAACTATATCTATATATCTATATATCTATATATGTGTGCTGGAATCCCAATCTGTAATTCTAATTAATCTCCATTCATAAGTCGTTTCTTCTGTTAAAAGGATAAAGACAAGAAAATAAATTGTTGTAATTAACTATCATTAATTACCATTTACGAGTAAATTGCAAGATTAAAGAGCTTCGGAGATGGATTAATGAACAACACTTGCTACTTATAGATTAAAACAAAGCTTGCACGAACACCCTTTGTAACTGAAAGTTATATATACACTAAGGATAAGGATATGTTTGGATAACTTTTTTCAAAAATATTAACCGGAAAACATGAACTTATTTTCGTGCTGAGAACAGGTAATGAAATACTTAATTTTTGCTTAAACTAATGGTGCCACTAACAATGATTGCATTTGGATAGATTTTCCTACTGCTATTTGAAGAAAAAGAAGATGAGTGAATTGGTTTGTTTTTTTCTCTTACGTTAAAATTAATTTATATTTTTTTGAAAAAAAAAAGATAAAAATGAACTGATGAGGAAGTTGATTTCAGTTGGAGAAACTACTTTATCTTATCTTCCACGAAAATTAATTAATATTAATTATGCTAAGTAATTTGGTGGCGAAAATAATTAGTGAAAATGTTATTATTAACAGCGCTAACAGTTATCATGATGTAAATAATTATTGTGAGGAGAAGAACAGAAGGAGTAACTTAATTGTATATGAGCAATAATAATATACCAATTACCAAATGGCAGAAGCGGAAGGTTTTATTGATTAGTACAAACTACAAACACGCCGTGGTGAAGGGTTGCTGCGGCGGGAGGTCATCCTCCGTCCACGGCGAGGAGTCGGCGGAAGAGGTCCACCACTTGCTGTGGAGGAGCTCCGGCAGCTCAATTTCTCGCCAGAAGTCATCGGCTGCGTGGTCGCAGCCGGAGGTAATGCTGCTCTTCTCCGAAGAGTCGGGGGCGGAGGCGGCGGCCTGGACTATCATCATGTGGGCGGCCTTGGCGGCGGCGGCCTGGATGTCGCGGGCGGTGCAGGCGGAAGGGAGCGGCGGGAGGCGGTGGACCTCGTCGGGGAAATTGAGCTGCGCCTTGCGGCCCTTGAGGCAGTAAGCTGCGACGTCGTAGGCCTTCGCCGCCATCTCCGGTGCCGGGAAGGAGCCGAGCCATATGCGCGACTTCTTGCGCGGCTCCCGGATTTCGGACACCCATTTTCCCCAGCGGCGCTTGCGGACGCCGCGGAAGAGCGGATGACGCGTGCCGCCTCGCTGCGTGGTGGGCTTATCGGCGGAGGTAGTGGCGGCGCTGCCTAGGTGGTGCGGCGGTTGGTCCATTAGGAATTCTTTTAATGTACATCAGAAGCTTGTCTCCTATATTATCTTCTGCATTTATAAACAAACGGCTTTTTAGTTCGTTACAATGGCGAGTGCCACTCAATTACGGAAATGCCCCTAGAGATAAAGATAGAGAAGAAAGGAACTAAAGTTACTCGTTCGATTTTTCTACGTAAAGGACCAGCATGCAATTAAATAAAGAAAGCGTTGGTCCTTCCTTCGCACATTCTCAGCATCGCAACACGCGCACCACTATGCGCATTTCCTTCTACACCTAAATTTTCTTCACTCTTAATTACTTCTTTAATTAGTGTCATATTCTTTCACTAGATAAGTGTTTAAGAAAATCTTATCACAACATTCAAATGTAAAAATGTTACTTACATTTCATTAATTAATATTAATTATATGTCTTACATTAACAAGTTATCTTTTTTATTCAACTAGTTTGTGTTGGCTTTTCAAGAATAAGTCCAAGCTGTTAAAATTAAGATTTGAACTTCTATAATTTATTGATTACTATTTCTTCTCTTTCTTCTAAATATGTTAATTTGAAAGTTCATTGCCTCAATTAATTATGAATTATTTATTACACTAAAAAAAATTATATAACATTAAACTACTTACATTATCTACTACATTCTTTGTACTTATTTTTAATAAAAAGAATAACAAGAGTTTAAAATTAAAATTACCTGCAAACGTTTTTCGCTGAAGTTGTATAAATATGGTCTTTTTGTATCTTTTTATATTTTGACCTCGTCCAACAATTGGTTTTGTTTTATCACACTTTCAACTAGTTCAATAAATTATGTCAATATCTTAAGGTTTTACTTTATTTAAAAATCTCAACTAATTTATCAGCTACTTTTTTTTTCCTTCTAAAAGTAACCTTAATGGCCTTTCAAAAGTGTTTTCCAAATTATTCTAGTAACTTTCCAGAAAATTACCATAATGAGATTTTTCTCAAACTTGAACACATTACAACAAAAAAATTACGAATATTTTGATTTACTTTATTAATAGAATATTAAATAAATACTTAATTAACCTATTTGTCTAATCTCATTTATATAAATTCCTATTTCGGGTATTATAGTGTTGGTTGATTGCAAAATAAATTTTAGGTAAGAGAGAAAATTTATTGTGAAGTGTGTCCTATTAACCGCGAGCAAGTTAAATGTGATATTTTTATCTGATTAATTAAGTATCGAGATAACGTTTTTATCAAAAAGGTTGAGCGATCAAGGTAGAGCAAGTTAAAGCAGAAAATCATTATGATTAAACTATTAAACAAAATTAGTAGGGTTTGGGTCGTAATTAAGCTAGCAATAATAAACTATCCACTACACAAGTTATAAATAGAAGTCTAAAGTAAGATAGTAGGTTAGACAATAATTGCATATTTATTACTCTGATCTTTAAACCGAACTAACTTTAGCATTGGAAAAACTTTGAGAGGTACTCACTAATTGATGTTAACAAATAGGAAAGCTTGGACCAAGGACTTTTGGAAAATTAATAGTTTGATTGATCCTACTTATCAACACATTTTGGCTTTCTAAACTCACGGTGACCACAAGGAACATAATGAGAAACATTGTCTTGGAGGAATCTCGTGCTCAGAGAATGCAGCCATGCGACAGGTTTGGGATGATAAGAATCTCGTTCCTTCCATCCCAATGTTACTCGGACCGAACAAACAATTGCACAACGAATTGATTGTACATTTCAAGAGAGCAACGAAGCTAGCAAGGATCATAACTTATCCATTGCCACAAGTATGATGGCTCCACTGACCTGGATGAGAATCTTAGAATGTTCATGAATCAGTATTGTATACAATGAACGATGTCATCTAGTGCAAGTTCTTCTCTACTACGTTAAAAGGGGGGGCCTGGCTTGGTTCTCCCTACTATCATTGAACTCGATTTACTGCTTTGGCACTCTGGTCAATGTTAGGCAAAAGCTTAGTCTAAAGGTCGTTATGCACCATATGTTCACAACCCTATGACCAAGACCCTTCGTAGATAGCCTATGCATGTAGCTGGCAGAAAACCTGGATGAACTCAAGCAAAGGGTATAGCCTACCTTGTAGGCCTCGATAAATATCCAAAATTGATCAACAAAGAGAATCATCTTTTCAATGAAGCCGAAGTATAAGTCATAGCAGGGACCATCCATTGAAGGGTACGATTAACACCATTTATAAAGGATTCATAAGAGGAGAATCCTTAGCAACTACTAGGAAGAGACATAATAAATCTCTCAAGACTGTGCATTTGATAGAAAAAAGGGAGAGAACTATGCCCCCAATTACCTTCACTGGTGAAGATTTCAAGACCCTGACTTTAATTAGGACGATCTTATGGTGATAATCATTGAGATTGCATATTATGATGCTGGCAAAGTTTTGATCGACCAGGGCATCTCGGTGAACATCTTGTACTAAAAGACGTTCCAAAAGATGGATATATATATATATATATATATATATATATATATGAAGACCCCATTGTGCCTTACAATGAATAAATCATCATCTTTACAGGCGAAAGGATGGATATGAGATGGTATCTAGACTAGGGAACATGAATCGGTTCCAATCGAGAGAGTTGGGGAATTCATATTAGGTATCTCTTGCTTAAGGCCCATACGTCTTATAACGTGTTGCTTGGTCGACCGTGCCTAAACATGTTGAACTACCATGTCAATCAAAAGACTATCAAGGAATGTTATGTGATCGATCTTAAAATGAAAATATATGTCCTATCACAAAAAAATTGTCAATCTGAAGTGGTCATGGCAAACCTGGATCCTTAAACCAACTTAAAAGAAAGACTTAAGCCACAAGGAGAAACTAAGGAGATGAGACTTGTTTGCGTGGACAGAAACTGATATGTCAGAAAAATCAAGACTTGTTTGCGTGGACAGAAATTGATATGTCAGAAATTCATCCAAGAGTAATGTTCCACATGTTGGCAATATTCAAATAATCTTGATCGGTTGCTCAAAATAAGTGTCGATTAGGAGAAGAAAGGTAGAAATCTACAGAGGACGAAGTTACGAAATTGGAGGAGGCTACCTCCATTAAATAGGTCAAGTTACCATGTGGTAGCAAATGTGGGCATGGTTAAAAAGTAGAGAAATCAATGGACGGTGTGTACAAATTTCACAGATTTCAACAAGGTGTGTCCTAAGGACACATATCCCCTGCTTAAGATCGATCAGTTGTCAATGGATCATTTGGAAATCAGGTGCTTAGTTTTTTAGATGCCTATTTGGGATACAACCAGTAACCAACATACCATTCAAATAAAGAGAAGACAAGATTTATAACTGAATGCACAAACTTTTGTTATAAGGTTTGTTAAACTGCTTTTTAGCCACCTAAAGCAGAACAAAATTAGTAAAGGGATGACCAAGATATCAATCCGTAGACTCAACAAAATCAAGTTTTAAAAGTGTAGAGTTAAGTCTTTTATTTTATTTACTAAACAGGTGGGGACAAAGAAATTTAATGCAAAAGAAATGAAATTTAACAAATAATGCGTGCTCCTATTTATATGAATCTACTGAATGCATGAGAAATGAAGAATGATGCAAAGAATTGGAAATAGTGGCTAATCCCAGAAGGCAGATGCGAGAAAAGAAATGATATAATGCTGGTTTTGTACTAATGGATATAAGAGAAAAAAAAATGAAGTAATGGATGCCTAAACAAATGCAAGAAATATTATAAATGCAAAATTTTTGAATCTATTCTACTAAATGCAAATGAAGAAATGAAAACTAGAATGGAGTATTTAGAAGTATAAACTGACCTAATAAACCTAACTAAAAGGCCTAAATTACTATGTATTACCAAGTATCATCAGAACCTAAACTACTCGTAACTAAAATAAATGCCTAACAACAACTATATNTTCTATCCTAAATGTACATAAAACCAAATGCTAAATCATAAAAGCAATATGTGCACGAGAATTAAAAGTAACATCTAAAATCTAATTGCTAAGACAAACAATATCAAATCAGAAATGAAACCACCATTCAATTATACAAAAGCATTAAAAATCAACACCAGATTCGATTACTACTATCAAAAGCAACTAAACAGATTGAAATCTAAATTTAGCTAATGAAACAAGTAAATTGCATAACATCAATTCCAAAACCAGCAAGTATACTCAAAACAGAGAAAATCAAAGTAAATGAAATTGCATTGTAAAGAAAAGGAAGATTACAAGAACAAGTTCCGATAGAGGCGCGATCAAAGCCACAACGGGCTGTCACCACCGCAAGTGCTTAATCCAAAAGCAAGGGAACGAAAAAAAACAATCGATTGAAATCACCACAGGCTGTCACCACTGCAAGTGATCAATCCAAATCCAGAATCTATACTACGAAAAGCAGGTGAAAACCCTAAGAAAACCAAAGTCTCTCGGGTGGAGTTTGTCACCCTCCACCACACAAATCTTTCACGGAGTCTGTCACCCTCTCGTGAAGAGAAGAGGTAGAAGAAAAAGGAAAGAAGACCTCTTCGACGCTTCACGTTTCATGATCCAACGGTCGGCACTTCATCTTCTTCTATCTTTCTCTCTGACCATTCGATCATCTCCAACGGTCAGCTCCGGTCAGGCCATCTTCTTCGGTCAGGATCACTTTTCGCTTCAGCTCACTTGAACCCTAGCTTTCGGTGATGTTTTCTCTCCTCTCCCAATTGAGAATGCTCGAGCCTTTACAAATGAAATTGAGGGAAAAGACCCCTAAGGCAGCAGCTTCTCCAGAACGCACCGCATCACTTAATTTGCAGGCCCAAAACAGTGCAGTATATGTGGCTGCCCAATCAGGAATCTATCCAGTTGCGGCCCAATTTCATATGGCTAGCCCACTCTGCACAAAGAAAAGGGTATTTTATCAAAAAGGAAATTAAAACCTATTAAACAAAAATTAAAGAAAAGAATTTTTATTCAAATATTTTCTAAAGAAAAATCCTAATTTCCTATTTATTTGCAATTACTAGAAAAAACACTTAAAAACCTATTTTTAACTACAATTTTACAAAACTACAGAATTTAAAGAAAAACCTAAAACTAACCTAACTCTAGACAATAAGAAACTAAAATGAACTAAAAATGACTTCTAAACACAGAAAAAGATGAAAATATTGAGAGTTATCAAGGTTATATTATTTTGTCTAAAAAATGTCAAGACAACCTATCAACAACTTATGGACAAGATTTTACACGAATAAATAAGAAATTGCAAGGAGGTATATGTTAATGAAATAGTAGTCATATCCTAGTCGATTAGATGACATGTGGACGATTTAAAGAAGTGTTCAGCCATATATAAGACGTTATAGTATGTGATTAAACCCCTTTAAGTGTGTTTTTGGAGTAGGAGCGAGTAAATTCCAAGGTTTCATGATAACAAAAAGAGGTATAGAGACCAGTCCTGATAAGTACACAATCATCCTAAACATGAGAAGCCTAAAAAACTTAAAGGAAGTACAAAGGTTGGTCAGTTGGCTAACCTCCCTTTTTAGATTTTTACCTCTTTCCTTTTAAGATAAGAGCAATCCCTAAGGTCATGAAAAATCAAAAAGTGGTGAAATGGGACGAACAATGTTAAACGATGTTCACATAAGTAAAGTCCATATTTATCAGCCCGTAATGGCTAGACTCGTTATTGACCGAGAGCTACAGTTGTACCTAGTGGTGTCTGAAGATGCCATAAATGCAACTCCAACCCAAGAATTCCCTAAACAAAAGCTCATATACATCATCATTAGCGTGCTGCAATATGCTAAAATCCAAAACCAGTAGATCGATAAGGTGACATTAGTGCTCTTAATAGCAGTAAGGAGACTGAAGCCTTATTTTCAAAGTCACCAAGTTGTTGTTTGAACAAACCATCCCATCACAAAGATATTGAGAAAATTGGACTTGGTCGGGTGGATGATTAGTTGATCGGTTAAACTATCGTAATTTGGCCTATGTTTTAAACCGTGCAGATCAGTCTAAGACCAACACCTACCAGAGTTGATTGTAGCTTTACAACAACAGGATAATCCTCCTAACCAGTCATGGAAGATTTATGCAGATGGATCATCTAATAAAAAAGGAGGAGCAAGAATAATATTAGAAGGACCGAACAACATTAGAATTGAGCACTTCTTAATTTTTAAGTTCAATATATCAAATAACGAAGCGGGTATGAACATGGGAGCAACCAAAGTCGATTGTAAAACATATTCCCAATTGACCGTCGATTAGATTTAAGAGGCTTTTCAAGTCAAAGACGGTGAGCTCCTACAATATTATCATAGAGAAACTCAATTAATAAAAAGCTTAGAAGTAGTTGATATCGAACATGTTCCCCAAACAAAGAATTCTATAGCAAACTTATTATCCAAACTGATAAACAGTAAAGAGAAAGGACAACTAAGTATTGTAATCAAGCAGGTTTTAACAAAGCTCATCATTGAATGTCTAACTGTATCAATAACTTACCAACATGATTAGAGAGAAAATGTTAGAATGCTTATGAAGAAACCAGACCAAGGTGAGATGATAAACCCTGCAGATGCTAGACAAACTACGTGACTCATTATCATTAGGGAAGATCGTACATGAAAGGGTTTTTGACACCTTTATTAAAATTCCTTTTCGAAGAGGAAGCTCAACATGTAATAGATAAGCTTCACAATGGCATATGCGGCTTACACATTAGGCACTAAAAGCCCAAATCCTATGAGCGGGTTATTACTGGTTGATGCTCGAAGCAAACTACAAAAAATTGTAGATAGATGCAAAAGGTGTCACGAGCATGGTAGCGACATCAAGATGCCCGCATCAGAATAAAACAACATATCTTCTGCCTGGTCGTTCGCATAATGAGGAATGGATATTGTTGGACCTTTTCCAATTGGTTGGGCCTAAAATAAATTCTTACTAATAGTGATTGATTACTTCACGAAATACGTTGAGGCAGAGACCTTAGCAATGTTACCAATCAGCATGTCCAAACCTTTGTCTGGAAGAATATTATTTGCCAATTTGGCCTATCGAAAGTAATCATCATTGATAACGGTTGATAGTACATTGACAAAAAACTGAGGGAGTTCTACAAAAATTTAGGCATAAAGCATGTTACCAACTCTGTATAAAATCCTCAAGATCATTTTGGCCAAGCTTAAGTTGCGATTAGGCGAGACCAAGGGATCCTAGATGGATGAGTTGTCTGAAATACTATGGATCTATCGTTGTTCACCGAACGATACGACGAAAGAAACCCCTTTCAATTTGACATATAGCATAGATGCAATGTTACATGTGGAAGTCAACAAACTCTCCCTTAGTAGGTAAGTACAAGATATAAACCTTAACAATAAATAGTTAAGAGTAGAGTTCGACAATTTGGATGAGCAAAAATTTGTAGTTATCATCTGGTCTGAAGCATGCAAGTGAATGGTGAAGGTATAATAGTAAAGTCAAGCTAATAAGTTTTAATGAATAAGACCTAGTATGAAGGAAAATAAACGATTCCTGGAAGAACCATGTGCATGACAAATTGGCACCAATTGGGAAGGATCATTCAAGGTAGCGGAAAACTTGAAAAATGAAGCAAATAGGCTAGAACATTCTAGCAGAAAAAAGTTATACCCAACACATGGAATGTGTCACATTTTAAGTTTTATTTCAGTTAACTATATGTAAAACCCAACCAGT
This sequence comes from Vigna radiata var. radiata, assembly GCF_000741045.1. NCBI lineage: Eukaryota > Viridiplantae > Streptophyta > Magnoliopsida > Fabales > Fabaceae > Vigna > Vigna radiata. The sequence continues at coordinate 283,893 of NW_014543814.1, read as the reverse complement.
ACACTTTTTCCTACCACCATCATTTTTCCCTAAGGAAGATTTTGTTTGGGAAGGTTTTAATGAGGTGATCAAGACAATAAAATCATATGTTTCTACATATTGTATAGTTTCGTCACCAATTCACGTCTTACAATTAAGGAAGAGTTCTAAAATTAACCCTTACCAAACGATTAAATTTGTTGATAATCGATTAAGGAAGAATTATAAAATGAACCTCTATCGATCGTTTAAAATTGTTGATATTTGGTTAAGGAAGAGTTTTGAAATGAACCCTTATCGAGCAGTTAAATTTGTTGATAATTGGTTAAGGAAGAGTTCAAAAATGGACCCCTACCGTGAGGTTAAAATTGTTGATAATTGGTTAAGGAAGAGTTCTAAAATGAACTCCTATTGAACAGTTAAATTTGTTTATAATCAGTCAAGGAAGAGTTCGATAAAGCAAACCTTTACCGAGCACCAATCCATCGATTAAGGAAGAGTTCTTAAATGAACTCCTATTGAACAGTTAAATTTTTTGATAATCGATTAAGGAAGAGTTCGATAAAGCAAACCTTTACATTAAGGAAGAGTTCATTCAATGAACCCCTATCAATTAGGTAAAACAAATAATTAATCATTTAAAAGCGAAGCAAATAACGAATAATAGTTAGTACAAGATCGTCCATGTCAACATTTACTAAAGCGTCAAGTGACAAAACAATTAAATAGAAAATGGTTAAAAGAAGAATAATTATAACATTTCAAGTATGACCTTTACAAAAGAACTATTTTAAATTTTCGAACCTATACTTTTCTACAACATATATCATGCCCTATTAGGCCAAAAAATAACTTAAAAAAAGTAGCTAAAAAACTAAGGTTGTCTAGAAGCATCACCAGCATCTTGGCCTACATTGTTTAAGGCAACAGTTTAAGGATCATTCTCCCGTTGGTTAGCATATCTTGAAGAGATATGATTTTCCCTTCATAGAAGTCTTTGAAGACATCGAACTTGCCTTTATCAAGGGGGACATTATAAAAGTAGGTCGCCTGAGCCAAAGCCTTCTTGAAACCAACTTCATGTTGGTCAATAATTGTCTAACCTATCACTTGAAGATCAGTTGCTAGGTGTTGTTAGGTTATCCATGGTCTCCTTATCTTTTTGACAGTCTAATAAAAAATTGTCCACTTACCTTTAGAGATGCTAGTTCTTGTCGACCAGGCACTTTTCCTCGATAGTTGCCTCTGAAAGGTGGATCTCAAGATCTTTTTTGTTTCTTTAGTGGCCAACATGGGTAGTAACAAAGGCCTTTAACTTAGCATCCATATCAACATTGGCCTTTAAAGCCTTATCCAAGTCTAGTTTTGTGTCGAACAGTTCCTTCCCCAACCGCTCAACCTTGGCATTGTTAACATCAATAGTAACTTTGGTGCTTAATAACGTAGCCTATACGCTAAGCTTAGCAAGGGCGTCAAAAACCTCTTGCTCAATGATTCTTTTTAGCAGTTATTTCTTTGCCCCGTTAAGGTTGAATGAGACCTTAACACCCAAGTGTAACTCGATGCCAAAGATGTCACCCACCAAGCTTGTTAGAGTCCCTCCCTCTACCCGTCAACTCTTTTTCTGAGGCTTGGAAGAAGAAGACTTCTCCCCTTAACGATGGAATCTCTTCTTATCCATCTCCTTTTCTTTTTCCTTGATGGCTCCCCGCTCAATAGGAAAAATTGTGGTCAAGGGGAGCAGCCTAAGAATAAGTAACATTTCCCCTTCCACATCAATGTAGGACGGGGTTTGTTGGAAGGGTGAAGGGTGGAAAGAGATAGCATCAGCTAAGCCAGATCTTGCCCCAGAAGTTGTGTGTTGTGCCGCCAATTTATAAAACCAATCGACCTTCTTTGGATTGTTGGAAGTCATGATGTTTGAAAAACAACAAGAAATTTAGCTTAAGTTAACACCGAGTAGATATCAAAACAATAAGGGAATTCGCTCACCAAAAATATCATCACAAAGGGTCAAACACCCATAACATTACAAAAGATTCTTGGTCGGGAGATTGAAGAGTCAAACCCTTATCCCTTTGTACGAAGTCATAGAAAGATTGAAGAGTCATTTTTCCTTTTCAACAATCAAAGATACTTATCCCTTCTTCATGTTCATGCGGATACGAAAGTGATGAAGGAACAATGTTGTCATAAGAGTCAAATCCAATGCGGAGCATAAGATTCAGAACACTTAGATGCATAATCAATTGTTCAAGTGTAGTTGCTTAGGCGCAAGGTTTAACTCACGCACCACGTCCATCTAAAACTCATTGAGTGACACTCTCATAAGCAAATCATTGAATTAATAAGCATACATGTAAAGAAGTCCAGTGAGGATCCTTATTTACCATGACACACTCGCGCATTCCCTTACAAACACGTATGTTGAGGACTTTATTGTCATGTCATCATAGAGCACATATGACCATTCGACCCAATCACACAATTCTCTACCCCAGCAGAAACGAGCTACATAATCGTGAACCTCATGGGGTGCCCAAATAAGCACATATGGTTGGGAGGTTCAGTTCATCCCTTATGTCAATACGATCGTCTTCCACTTTTGCGGTTGAGTCCTACTTAGCAACGTCATCAGAAGCTTGTGCCCTTATTCTTTTCCTTAATGTGTACATTTGTGGTTGTATTGTCGACCGAATCTAAACTTTGCTCGGCAAATCCTTGGTTATCGCGTGAAGAATCGAATGATGATGCCGACGCCAACAACGCATCATCAACTTACCCTTAACCAAATTACTCCTGAGACAAAGAAAGATGAATGGTTGACATTATTACTTTGAGCAGGAAAACAAACGATAAAGGAGAACCAACAAAAGAAAAAGGTGAAAATGACAATCCAACCTCATCCCTATTTATAGAAGTGGGTAGCTTAACATCATGCAATATCAACCATTTGATCTTTTCACATCGAACGGTCCAAAACATTCCAATGTTTCACATTCTCTAACAGGCACAAAGTTTGAAATGTCCTAATTGTTACCTGCAACGGTCATAATCTAACATGAATAATAGATAGTAAAGACAATTGACGTAGAGCATTAAATGACCAAAAAATAATTAACCCCTTCGCAACTCTTCAATGATGCTTGGGCTTCGGGAACTGTGTATGGTATATCCTATCCAGTCAATGAATTGGCCAAATGAGGTTATTTTTTATTAACCGAGCGGTCAAGATGATATTGTTATAAAAAAGATTGCATAACCAAGATAGAACGACTTAAAGCAAAAAATTATTATGATTAAATTCTTAAACAAGATTAGTGGAATTTGAACTCTAATTAGGTTTACAATAACTAAAAGTCTACTATAAAAACTATAAATCGATATTCAAGATAAAGGGATAGATTAGACATTAATTACACATTTATTATTTCGACCTTTAAACCGAATTAACTTTAGTACTAAAAAATCTTTGTCAGGGATCCATTCCATTAATATATAACGACGAACGAAAAAATTTGAAATGAAGTCCAATTAGACAACTTATCTTAAAAAAGAATTTGATAAAACCTACCAAAACATAATAAGAGTCAATTTTATTCTTGAGATCAATTTCAACTATATATTGTAATGTCATTTGATATTAAAATCCAACGTAGTTATATGATATAAGATGTATACAAAGGGAAAGCGTACGAATAAAATTAATTTAAACTTTTACATATATGTTAAAAGAAATGATTAGACTTTAACGTGATACTATGTGTGTTAATTTGTGCAAAATATATGTAACTTATTATCCAATTATTTGTCAAAAAGTACAGTGTAACGTGCAATTATGGAATTGAAAAATTGGCTTATAGAGGTGGAGATCTTGTCTAGAAATAAAGTTAAATTTTTTTCCATAATCATGGCCAAAATCTATCCACTTTGGGTAGCTACTTTTATTTTTTCCTTCTTTTTTAGTGAACATTGACTGTGAAACCAACCTTAAAAAAATACAACATCACACTCACTGCTCACAAATTCGAAGAGACCTGAAAAGTTTGAAAATAACACCAAATTACTCATTTAGCTTGAGCCCCAAGCCACATGCCACTTTCCAAATTCAAGCAACCTTCGATTATTTATTTCAATTCAAACAAAATTAAAAAAACAAAAGCAAGTTAATAAAATATTCAAGGATGGTAGGAGAATCATGAAATGGGATTTCGATTTTTTTAGTCAAACCTTGAAATGAAAATGAAAGTATAAGAATAATTTAGATTTTGTTATTCTTCTATTATATCTTTAAAATATCCCGATGAGTATGGATGTTGATATTTTAAAATATATTAAAAAAATTAAATCACTAACAATTTTTAATTACAAAGTGAAAAATTTAAGTAGAGAACTTAAACTCTATATGAATAGAGGAGAAAATTAGGGAAAGAAAAGGCAAAAAGAGAAAACAACAATCTCCTACAATGATTCAGACATTTTAACAAGCAGGTTGCAAGTTGTATTGACAAAGGAACGTGCTTTTTCAAAACAGGGGGAAAACTAATTGGACCTGTCATATGATAGTGAACCGGACCGTGAGACCCACACAAGCAAATCGCGCGTGGTGAACCCCACAAAATTTATCACCACTGTCTCCAAGCCTCAGGTTCTCAAGGGTAACCAAATCATGAATGGACACAAACACAACAAAGGTATCACTATGTGAACTTCGTTATCATTATTAATATTTTTTTTATTTTACAAATTTTATTAATTTTAAAAGATTCATCTATATAAAATTTTTTATTTTTAAATTTTCTAAAATTAAATAATTTTGATTTGATTTAATTGAAAAAACAAAAAAGGTTGAATTTTTAATTGCAGGCGGGATAATGGTGAGTTGTGTTCTCTTTTGTTGCTTCTACATTTTCTACGGGCTTTGAGTGTGTGAGGTGAGCTTTTTGTTGGTAAGGGATGATGGGTTTGATATAGACAGACAAAAAGCCCATGGGTCTTTGTTATTGCCAAATGTCATCTAGTTGGCCAATTAGTTTTTGAGTATAAATGTAGAAAATTTGAAAATGATTGCTATTTTATGGATCCCATGAATTGTTTTATCTCTTTCTATTTATATATTTACTCCAATCATTATTATTATTATTTTCAAACTCAAAAAATGTCATTTTTATAGTTCGCTTTATTAATTAAAATGATGTCAATGTAATTAATTACTTTTTGTAGTTTCGATATAATAATATTTTAAGAAAAATTTTTGTCAATGTAATTTACGTTGAATACAAACAAAGTCACATATTAAATAAAATAAGAAATAAACATGAATTTATATATATAAAAATATTTATAGTAAGAGATATTTTAGAATGGTATAAAAAACGGACAATATTTTATCGATGTGGAGATCTATATGTTCAACCTCCCAACAACTTGTAGTTCAAATAAATCATTATCTAAATTTTATGAGAGGATTATTTAGACCCACGAAATTTTGGCTTGTCTCCTATTCCACTGGTGATTTAGTTACAAAAATCTTAATGAGTTAGCACATAAATTTTAAAAGATTCAACTAACATTTTCAACAACCAAATATAAGCCACACACACTATACTTACATACATAGTATGCCTTAAATATGATGTGGATGTGGTACTATAGGATGAGTTTTTTAACTTTTCTGTACACGAATTTTAGTTTTAAACGTAAAAAAAAAAAATTAAAATAATAAATAAGGGCCTCTACTTATATATGAATTTTAATTTTAACATCTTTCAAAACTCAATTTATTTTTTTCACAGAGGATATTTTTTGTGTGAATGTCCTTAAGTTTAAGGTCAGATTCCCTCTTTACAGATCAGCAATGGATGAAATTGGATCTTTAGGTTTAGACAAACACCTTATTAAAAAAGGACACCCAAAATTTGTCATATATGATTTTGGAATTGTGGTCTCACTTTGTTCTGTCTATTTAGTTGCATCTCAATTATTACACTGAATCAAAATCAAATAGGAGTTTATTAATATTTTTAAATTTTCTCCATTGAATACTTTAATTTATTATTTTTGTCAAGTTTTTCTATTATTTTCTTTTTATCTTGAATTTAAACTTGAGACACTAAAAGAAAATAAAATTTATCTCTATTCACGAAATTTATTAGTAATTATTGATAACAAATTTTTGTTGGTATATATTCATTAGTATTGATGATTTTTTTTATTAGTAAAATCTATTAGTGTTTAAAACAACAAATAAAATTAAAAAGAAATTGATAAAAAAAATTAAAATCAGAGTTTTCTAAAGACTAAATTGTACTATAGTTTGAAAATGGACTAAAACCAAAATCGCCAAAAGTATAGAGACTAAAAACATATTTAATTTTCTTTTTATACTATTCTATTTTTTTTTCTTTCTTCTCCTGTTTTATCACTGTTGTTGATACTATTGTCATATTTGTTGTTATAATTATATTTGTCATTGCAGTTATTTTATATTTGTCACTTATGACTCTTTCTCCTCCCTTTGTCATTGTCTCGTTGATGTTTTCTCTTCTTTTTGCTCATCTTTTTTTCTCCTTTTTCCTTTTTTTTTCTGTTTTTTTTTCTCATTTTTTCCATTTAATTTAAAACAAATATTCCATTTTATTTTGTAAAAAAATTGATGTCATTTTTTACTATAAAATTATTGAAAAAATTTAAAAAATACAATTATCAACAAATTTACAAATCAATTTTCAAAATTTTAAATATTATCACAATTATAAACATATTTGCAAAAATAAAATTATTAACGAATAAAAATCATTATTGACATATTTACCAATAAATTTTAACATGATAAATATTTTCGTTTGTAATTAAAATTCTAAAATTTGTTAATAAAATTTATTGATAAATTATTTTAAATGGATAATATTTTTTATCAATAAAATCAGTAATAAATATAATACTTTGTTGATAAATAAAACATATATATATATATATATATATATATATATATATATATATATATATATATATATATATATATATATTACTGGGTAACAAAATAATGATATCTCAAAGGTATTTATATTCAATTTCTAACTAGAAATATGAAATTAATATTTATTTTGAGTTACTATCTTAATATGCATTAACATAACATATATTATCTTATTAAGTATAAATAACCTAATAAATTAATGTTTTTAAATTATTTAATTAAGAATCGGTATGGAGTGATTTAAAAAGGTTAAAATTTCTATCAATTTAAAATGATAGAATAGGGAAGTATCATTTAAAAAGGTTAAAATTTCTATCAATTGACACATGATATTTACAAAAATTACGTTCATATCACTATAATAAAAATGTCCAAACTAAATCATTTAAAAAATAAATAAAAGAATTAGGTTGAATAAAAATAAATAAACAGAAGAAATTGAACCAATGAAAAAAAATAAATAAATAACCAAACTTCTAACTAAGCCAGTTTTTTTATTAAGATATATTGAAAATATGTTAAACATTTTGGAATTAAATGGCTATTTATAGAAATGATAGAATAGGGAAGTATCATTTAAAAAGGTTAAAATTGATAGAATAGGGAAGTAGGTGAGTAAATCACTCCATACCGATTCTTTTTAAAGTCGTTGGAAAGGTCTTACACATAATAGTATAATCAGTCAAATAGAAACTGACTTAGGTGATGTATACGACAACATGTTCATTAGAGTCAGTGTTGTCATCATAGCGGTCTAGGGTAAGGGCTTTCCATTACTCAGGGGTGAGGTCTTTGTGATGCCATCAATGAAACCGTGCTGACAAGCCCCTCTTGTCGTTAAGGAAGCATTAGTTGCTCGTACAGTTTTATGATCACTCTTTTCCTCATTCTCCTTGATTGTGTGTTGGTGCGACAAAATCTTATGTATCGAGATAGCATTCTCAAAAGCCTCCTTTTTCTTTCCCTCGTTAGCAACCTCCACCCCCTTTTTTCAGCCTTTTCATTTTCCTATTTTAAGGCATCCATCTCTTAAGCGCTCATTTTTCTGAACTCAACAAACTCTACTGCATTTTCGTCTAGGCTTCTAAGATAACAACTATTCCAACCAATGAGAGTCCTGCTTCTTCCACTCTAGTCATCATACTTCTCGTAGACACCATAAACGTTCCTTTCCACAAAATATAATTTGACCCAACATTGGGTGCCAATTGTTCTTGTAGAGCCAAATATATCTTGTGGAGGTTCCAAAAACACTTTGAACACTGCAATCCTTTGACTTTAAGATACTCATCCTTCTTCGGGGCACTTTGGTGTTCAAGTCAATCAAGTGCGTCAACAAACAATAAATACGATAATTAATGAACGTATTTAACGTGCATTGTAGAATGGACCCAGGCCACGTGACCCAAATATCTGTTAATCTCAAATTATCGTAACTGATTGTGGATAACACGATTAATGTAATGTCATCCTGATTAAACAAGTAGAAACTGAATAAGTGTAAACTTGGTAAACCGACATGTTTTTGACAAATACATCTACTATTGAATCTGAGAGTAACTTGATTATAATACAAATTATTCTACGTACAAATATTAAAGAACACAAGAAATTAAAAAAAAATGTTATTCTATTTCATGTAGTAACAAAACCAAACACATAAGGGAAAAAATTATAAATTAAAATATTTAAGCCAAAAAAATAAGACATAGAACAAAATGAAAAACTTCTATTAGAATAATTCAATATTTGTAGCATTTTAATTGAACTATCATACTATTAATAACTATATATGATTATTTCCTCTTCCAGAAAGTAGTAATTATCATACTAAGAATATAATTGATTATGTAATTAATATTTATATCTTCATTTATAAAAATAATAATTAAAAAAAGTGTTACAATAGTACATAAAATTAAAATTAATAATAATAATAATAGTAAAGGATTTCACTTTTTGTCTTCTTTTTCTTCATGCTTTAGTTTTGTTTGTAGTCTCTACTCCAATGAGAAGTGCTTTCATTTTCGTAATAGTTGGGAGGGCCTAAGGCCCGAAGAGAAGTTATTTGATGAATGATTGACGAAACGACCCAACGCTTAACATAAGATGGTCCAGCTCCTATACATTTGTCCTACAACCTTAGAGTCTACGACTAGGATAGTAACACCACTGTCAAAACAGTGTTATATCATCATTATTCAAATTAAATATTCAAATACCACGTCATTTCATAAAATATTTGAAATTAAATTAACAAAAAATTAAATAATCTATTAGTTTTCATTAATTGAATTTTTATTATACATCATGAATATAATGAGTTTGCTTTTAATTTTCACATTATCTTAATGATGTTCTTACATATTACTTTAGTAGAAATATAAGGTAGGAAAATAACTTAATAAAATACGTGCCAAGTTTATTCAGTTTTATAGTTTTAAAATAATTTTTAAATTAAACTGTAATAAATCAGATTTTTTTTCATTATTTAGTTTATCATTGTGATTTTTATGGAATGTTCCCTGTGATGGAAAAGAGAAAGAAAAAAATAAAAGTACGAGTCAGAAGAAAAAGCGATGATAAAAGAGCCAAAACAAAATATACAAAAAGCTGAATCATAATAAATAAATTTTAAATATGAGGACCTAAGTTTTGGAATTTTCTCCCGATATAACTTTTGTTAAAAAAGTATCAAAGTAGACCCAATGATATTTTATCCTTTGAAATGATTATGTTTATCATAACAGATCAGAATTTCATCTCTAGGACCCAAATTCTTAAATATTTTTTATCCCAATGTTGAAAAATCCAGTGAAATTTTCAGTTTTATGAGAAGATTTTTCTGATAATTGGGGGAATTTTAAAAAAATATAGTAAGATGAATTGAACATCAGTCAAGTAAAATGTTCCTGTTAAAGATAGACATGATTGATACAATTGGTTATGAAAAAACACATATAACAATCCTTTTTTCTTCTATATTCATAAAAAATAATATATAAAATACTCATGAGATAAAAAAATAATAATTATTAAACTAATATTCGTTGTCAAGTGAAATAAAAAAAGAAGATAATTTTGTTTACATGAAAAATGGAACAAAAAAAATTAATAAATCTTTTTCTTTTCAACAAAAGAAAACAAGTGAGGGGAAATTGAATATAATAGGAACTTAAAAGATAATAGAAGACAAAATAATGAATATTTTAATATATATTTTTATTTTTATTATATTTTATTTTAAAATTTATTATTTATTAACCTTTAATATTGTGCTTTATAAAAGAAATTAAAAAATAGTTAATTTAATTTCTATCAACTCCTAATATACCATATATAATTTAAAAAGTTTTCTCAATATATCATAACATATGTAATTTAAAAAATTCCAAAAAAATGTTGGAACAATATTTCAAGAACTTAGAAAACAAGACGAAGAATCTAGGCATGAATACACACTTTCCTAAAAATAATATTTTGTCCGTTATAAGAGTGAAGGAGACCGCTTTTGAGATACAAAAAAGAGATACGATGATACTCACTCTTAATATGATGTATTTTATACAGAATTAAAAAAAAAAACTCATTAAAACATAAATTATATCACTTTAAGAACATTAATATATTTTTTCAAAAAGATAAATATATTTTTTTCAAAAAGATATTTATGCAAATAAATATTACACTTTGTTCCTAATAAATATTTAAAAAATACAAACACAAATACACAATAGCTCATGTATTTTCATTAATAATAATAATTAAATTTTATCAATTAAAACATTTTTTTTAAAATTTGTTAAGACTATCATATTACTCATTAATTTTAAAAATTTTCATTTCGAATTCTTATATTTTTTTATTATCTTGTTTTTAATCCAAACAATCCCACGTTAATCTCTTTTTTCTTTCATGTCCAAACACAACCTTCAGACTATTCTTCTTACTACAAACTTGGTGAAGAAATTCAGTATTTTTTCAATTGTTGATAATTTGTGCGATGTGAACATCATCTTGCATTTCTACATAGTCATATGCAAGTTTTCAATTAAGAACTTCTAGACAAATTACCTGTAACACTCGAATTAAAGAATGTTTTTTTTTTTACGTTGTCATCAAGTTTATATCTTTTCTTCTAGAAACGAACTCGTTGACATTCTCAAAGTTCTAAAAACTTTTTACAATAATTGTTTGAAAGTGGAAAAAATTAATCTTCACTTCTTAGTTTAAAGGGGATATGAAAATTTATACTTATCAGTTCTTTCAAAAAATTATCATCGTATGGTTTTCATTAAAGAGACTTTATTAGATTGTCTCCATCAAATGCTCGTTTATATCCTTATCATTAGACTGTCTAATAAAAAGCGTTTCCCTCTTTCTTCGGTTGTTTCCCACATTTTGCTTTCTATATATTTTCTACAACTTTGACACTAAATACAGAATTTTTGTATAATAAGAATTTTTTTTGTTTTTACCTTTTTTTTTTCTATTCTATTGAGTATACAAATAAATTTACGTTATGTTGTGCTTGAAGTGTTTGATCAAGTGATTGATAGTTCTTCCTTTCTGTTATTCGCGTACTTTACAAGCTTTTCAAATGAGAGTGATGACAGGTCCTTTGATTTTTTAGTGTGCAAATTATATTTACGAAATCATTTGTTAATGATCTCATAATTTTCTCCACAACCCGGCTAGCTTGTTATGATTCTTCATTCCCACTAAGTTCATTTGTCACTTTCTCCACTCGAGTTATGTACTCAGTCACACCTTCTTTATCTTCCATCTTCAGATTTTCAAACTCCCCTTTAAGAGTTTGTAGCCAAACTTTCCTGACGTAGTTGTCCCCTCTGTACACAACCTCTAAAATAACCCATACTTCTTTTGAAGATGTAACTTTTGTTATCTTCTCAAAGCCCGATTCGTCAATCGCTCTATACAAAAAGGTACAAAGATGATTTGTATTTTCCTAGTGTATTTTTCAATGCAACAATCTAGACCACCGTCTATTCTTTGTCACTACATCAAAGAAGGACCTTCATTTGTAAACTTTAATTATCATAATTAGTTTTATTTGACAATTGTAGCAAGGACATACCGTTTACGAGGTTTGCCATCTCACTCACTCTCTTCTTTCCTCACACTATTTCGCTCTTTCTCTCTTTTTTTCTCTTCAACTCGAAACTCTGTAACGATTTTTCATTGAACCATGACTTTTTTAAATAGGTACACACAATATTTTGGATCAAGTACAAAAAATAAAAACAAAAAATAATGTATCAACTACTTAATCTAAATAATATTACTCAATTTATCTCTATCTATATCAATATATAATAGAATAATATTGTACCTAAATCTAATAATGAAAAATCAAAACTAACCATGTTTATCTTATTTCTATCCGAATCAAACTAACATTATTGGATCCAAACAAATAATTGAGAATTAAAACCATTGCAACATACAATAAAAATAAAATAAGATTTAAAACCTATCTCTAATTTAAATTTATTCAACAAAGTTACTTAATAAACCTAATATTAGAAGAAATCAACCATATTTGACAATATCTCTAACACATAAATTAATTGACTCCATTGTTTTTCATTAATCAATAATAACCTTGAAGTATTGAATACAAGTGTTTGTGTTTCTCTATAAATTAAAGAATCATCAACAATCTTGAAACAAAACAAAAAAAGTATAAAGATATAAAGAGAAATAAAAAGAAACTTATTAAAGAAGAGAATTCATAATGACTCGTGTGATCATCTTTGAGCATGGTATAGATGTCATGATCGAAGAAATTGAAGATAATCTTCTTCCAACTTTAAATCATATCTTCCATGACAGTATTAACAATGTTATCCACAGTATATTGTTGTTTTTATTGTAATTATCATTGTCCTTTTTTGTTTATACTTTTGTTCTCTTTTTCAATATGGATTTCATAAATTGCCATACTAACTAGGATCCTATCGTGGCAATAATAAGAAAGAAGAAATATTTCAAATAAATAATGCAAGTAGGCTTATTCCTTCAATATTTACAATAAAAGTGAAAAGTATTATTTTTATACGATTAATAATCTTATATTATTTAAGTAGTCAAATACAATTTAAATACATATTTCTTTCTTAACTCTTTGGAGACAAATTGTAAGAACAAAATATAATAGAAATATAAACTAAAAAACAAACAATATCTGATGTTATATAAGATCATGAACATTAATTTCCTTAAACCAAATAAACATTGTTTTAATATGATAAATAGTTTCATTAATTATAAATTAAAATTAAAAGCAATTTAAATGTATCTCCTCCTCTCAATCCTTTGGACTTAAAGGTCGAAATAACTCTTTTGTTATTCACTTTTTTAATTTAAAATCTTAAAAAAAAAAATCAACTCAAATAAACACATGTAATGTTTACAATAGAGATGTTGCAATAGAGATCTTAAATAATAACAAAAGCACGTGAAATTTTGTATTAAATAGTGGTTGAAAAAACTCAAGTTATTATAGACCCAAAATAGAAAAAGTGAAAAATTATTTTAAAATTAAAGGAAATGTAAGCGACATTTAACATAAGGAAATAAGGTTACAATTCCCAATAAAAATGAACTAAAATTGCATTAACAACACTTCCATTTCCCTAATTCATCGAGATTTCAACAAATAATTAATTGAGACAAAGACAAATCCTACTTAACAGAACCTGACTCAAATATTTTGGATAACAAAAATTAGAGCCGTTAAAATGGGTTAAATCCGTGAGCTAACTCGGCTCACTACAGGTTCGGGTCGGGTTAGGTTTGAATTTTTTTTTTTTATACAGGTCAGATTTCAACTCGACTCATGCGGGTTGAACTCGTGGTGGACCGGATTAGTCCGCCAACCCACTTACCTATTTTTATTTTTTTAATTTATTATTTTATTTATGAAACCCTAAAAAATAAAATACCCTCTTCACTCATTGTGTATACCAAAAAAGTAACTTCTGCTCTCACAAATCAATCTCACGAAACTTGCTTGCTCTCATTTACGGTGTTGTCAGTCTCACTTCACTGAAGTTCTGCAAGGAGCAGGTTTTTTGTATGTTTTTTTGTGTTTGTTTTTGGATGAGATTTGAATTATAATATTGTACTTTTTATTATTATTTTGAATTGTCTTCAGTTTAACATCATTTTTTTTGGAGTGGAATTTATTTAAATTTGAATATAGAAAGTTTGTAATTTTTTTATTTAAAAAAAAAAACTCTAATTAAATGGTCTAGTGAGTCAACCCATTTATCCACCAACCCGTGGTGGATCGAGCCTGATTCAGATTTTTCTGACTCATTAATAAATGAGCAGAGTTGGATTTACTCACTAAGTAACTAACTCGTGATGGACCGAACCGAATCGAACTGAATTATCCGTTTTAACACCTCTAACAAAATTAAACATAAAATTTGTGCAATATAAATAATGTAGAATATCACTAAAGTTCAGTTTCTTTATAAAAAAATATTTATTATTATTAAAAAGTATATTTTAACAAACATTTTATAATATTTTGATAAAGTAAACATACTTTAAATTTAATAAAAAATAATATATGTACTAAAGAAAATCTGTATTATCGCATCATTACCTTTATTATTGAGGTGGCGTTGAAAAGTTGGCATTGCAAAGCAGAAAAAGAATGGACCATTCCCAGCTATTGGGAGTGATTGATTAATTCTGAAGAAGAAGAAAGCTCCACATAGGAATTCAATGTTATTTGCACATTCTGTGAATGAGAATCTCACACGTGTGCACCACCTTTAACTCAACAACACCACCATGTCCTACCAACATTTCTTTCCTAGTTTGTAATCTACGCCATGACCACCTTAATCAAACATTTTTCCAACATGTTCAAACGTAAGGACACAATTCAATATTATCACGTGATCGTATTAACGAAGAATCATGATAAATTAACAATTTTTTTCGACACATTATATATCATTATTTTATTAATTTATATATATATATATATATATATATATATATATATATATATATATATAACTGATTAATCATAAATTATTATATAAACAGTTATAAAAAAAATTATAAAGCAATTGTAAAAAAGTTATTAAAAACATTTTTTTTTAATGATTTTCGTATCCATTATATATAATAATTAATGAAATTGATTGGTGCATGTGATCACTAATAGCACATATGGTACAACATTGAATAAATAACAATTTATAAATAAACGCATTTATAAATAATGTAATCAATACTTAAATAAAGGACATATTGAATCTTAAATAAATGTGAACATTTTTATATTATGAAACCCTACGTTATTTTACATTACAAAGGTAACGATGTCCATTGTTGCTTTATATCTTTATTCACATACCAATTTTAAATAATCATATTGTTTGATTAAGACAAAATATCCATATTTGAAATAGATCAACGAATAATGATGTTTCAACGAAAGCATAAAAATTGGTAAACTATTAAATATTATCACAGAATATAAATTCGAACGTGAGAAACTATATATTGTGTCAATTTGAATATAATTTAAATAGAATGCACTCATAAAACATTTTAATAATTTTGAATATGATTACAAATAACTTACGAAAAATCCATTATAATTAAATGTGCATTTTAGATAAATTTGATAAGATTTTTCACAAGTACAAATACTCTTTGTTCACGCTCACTTTTAACAAGGCCATTTCTTTCTTGATCTTCAATGTTTGTAATCCTACAATATAAAAGTGACCAATGTGTTGCCATTGTAATATATTTAAATTATTTATTCATAATACATTTAGAATATATATATATTAAATTATACAACTTTAAATATTTAGATTATATAATTTAAAATATAGTTTTAAATTGTGTCAATCAGACCATAATTACATAATTTTAAATTATGTAATTTAAAATAATCATATTAGATTATTTGAAATACATTTTTGAATTTTAATCGAAAAAGTTTTTAAATTGTGTATTTTATAATCTAATTTCAAATTCATTTTGAAATATTATAATTTAGAAATTTTTATACTGAGAAGTAAGAAAAGAAATTATAGGGGTGCAGTTAAGATTAATGGGGCCCATTCTGTTCTGGACAAAAACCTTAACAAAAAGAGAAGGCCCATATTTCACAAAGCGGGGCACGGGATTAGAAATATTCTTTCAGCTTATGTAGTACTATTTTTTTTGTTTTCTCTTTTTAGAAACTATTTTATTTTTTTATAAATAGAAAGAATATTTCTGCATAGAAGAAATATTATTTAAAAACGGTAGCCTTTTAAAATTATTTTGAGAACTAAAATCTCATTTATTTATACTTTTTAAAACCTTAAAAATCAAAATACAAGAAAGTTGTTTTGGTTTTCTATTTTGAATTTCCCATCATTCAAGATATATCTCATGCTCCCTCACTTTTACTCTCAGGAAAACATTTTTGGAATTTTCATAAAAATACCATTTTATAATTTTAATAAAACAGTTTGAAACTGAGGAGAAAAAGTAAAATTCAAATAAACTCTTCTTAATGTCTGTGGGTGCAGTTAGTAATAAGGAGGTACATGAAGAAAGTGAAAAAAGAGACCAAGAAAAAAATATTTGACCTATTAAGACTGGGCCTCTCTCGAGCTTTTGAGCCCATTGGAAATTGGATCATATGCTAGTCCAGGTCCAAATCTCGTGATTAAAATTAAAATCTTTAAAGTCTATTTAATGAAAAAAAAATTAATTCATCCATGTTTTAGACACTAACAAAATAATTTATATCGTTCAATAATTAGTTTTCACATACTTCTCCGATTCAATTATGTTCGAATAATTAAGAAATTTTTTTCATCATAGAAAAAAACACAGGCATGAAAAACTTCATTTATTTTTTATTTTTAATTTGAATATTTTTGTTTCTAAATTAAGGAGATTTGGGCTTCTGAGTAGGGGTGTATTATCTTTTCGTTCATATTTTACACAATTTCTTTATGCACCTCCGTGTTTTGTTCTAGACCTTCATTGAAATAATATGAAATAAATATATTTATTTTTCAAATTATATAATATAAAACTAATACTTTTTTCTTTTAAATTAGTTAATTTGAAATTAGCTTTTATTATTTTTATATTGTTGAGTATTGAGGTTTATTTTTCTATGACCAATAAAAGTGTAAAGAATGAAGTATTTGGATAAGGCGTCATTGTTGTCAATGCTGCATCTAAAACGAAGCATACAAATCACAAAGAGTAACATGGACATCAAAAAAAATATGGTGTGTAAAGGAAATATGGAGGTGTACAAAGTAATTACCCATTGGGTGTTGCTCCCTCTACCTCTCCAATTTTGTTTAACTTTCCTTTAATTACAAAAATAACCTTTTCTTATTTTTTTATTTTACTTTTTTTAACCCTCTTTAACCAAGTAATCCTAACTTTCTACTTTTTACTTTCTACTTCAGTCATACTTTCACATCAGACTTTCACAGCAACCTCACCTCCCCTTCTCGGATTCTCACTCCCACGCTCCAAGTTTCATTTTCTAAAACTTTCTAACTCTCCCAGTTCTCTCTTCCCTTTATGCGTGGTGGTTTTAGCTTTTGGTGTGTGCAGCGGGTCTGTGCGGCGGTGCGGCATTGTCAATGATATTCAGGTATAACACTTTGCCTCTTCGCTCTCACTCACTGTTACCCTTTTTCCCCCAAATGTTTTTTGGCTCTTATACCTTGTCGCGCATGCAAAGATAGTACCAATTCATCGTCTTTGATTAATCTTTAGTTTTTTCCTTTCAATTTTAGTCCCATTATCACTAAAACCCCCCCTTTTCCCATCCTTGATCCCTTTTATGATCATAGCATGTACGTGCATGTTGGTTTCTTTCGTTTCTTAAGGTTGTGTTGATTTCTGTTTTTTTTTTTTGTAAATGTATGTAGTATAGTGTTGAAGATTGTGTTTGATTTCTGCTTTGTGTGCGCGAGTTTTCTGTTGCTCTGTTTTTTTTGTTGAGGTTTTCTGTGTGCATAGGAGGAAGAAGACGTCCACGGATGTCGACATCTGTTTCACCTTAAATAGATGTTGACATCCGTTGATGGATGGTCATATCAGTTTAAGGGAGGTTTCAACATTATTAGGGTTAGGGTTATTCACACACCTTTTCTCAGAGTTCACGACTGTCTTCAAAGTGCAGAGATTATTAGAGATGATTAACTATGATTAAACTTCTACCTCCAAATGCAGAGATGATTGAACTTTTGTAACAGAGACTAGTTCTTTCGTTAAAGAGAAGAAAAACAAAGCAGCGAAGCAATAAGAATGAAAACATAAATCTAAAAGAGTTAAAGAGAATCAATAATAGGTTATGTGATGGAGTAGGTAAAAATTATAAAATTTTAATCTAAAATAAACTTTTATTAAAAGGATAAAATAGAAATAAAAAATTTTAATAAAGAGTAAAAAAGGAAATGGAAAGATAAAGGAAGCAAGTGAGGAGGTGGAGGTAGCAACGCCCTTACCAGCTTTCTTTGTTGGCCCATGTGAATTCTTTTTATTTTGTCTTCTGCATTTTACTTTTCGTAAAGATGATTTCTGAATTACTGAAAATCTTTCAGAACAAGTTTTCTGCAATTTTTAAAACAGAATTTTCAGAACATGATTTTCGTAATTTATGAAATTCATTTTGAAAAGAGTTTTGTAAAACAAAATTTCCAACACAAACATTTTGAAACATATATGATATATTTCAGAATAAGCTTACCAAATTTGTTCTCTTATTCCTTTTCTCAAAAAAGAAGAGAATAAAATCATTAATAACTTTTTCTTAACATTTTTTAAAATAAAATATGTATCATTGTTTTATTAATCTGTTTATATTTATTTAAAAAAATATTTAAAATGGACAAAATAAAAGTCATCATATATGTATAATAAAAAAGTTATAAAAAAAGTTGTGAAAAAAACTTTCATTAGAATAAATGTGTAACGGAAAGCACTGGAAGCAATGATCACAGTTGAAAAAATGGAATTCGTTACTTTTCTTTCTCTTTTATATATTTTAGTTTTTAATCTTTAATAGTAAACAGAAACAATAATTTCAATCAAAATACGTTAAGATCTCAAATAGTGTTTTAGATTAATATTTAAATTATTTGTTTCATTTGATATATTTCAATTTAAATATCAACATGAAACATACATATAAATAAATAACGTTATATTAAAAAAAAAATTAAAATTTGAGGATTAAAATATATTAAAGTGTGAGAAAAATAAATTTCAATTTCATATTTAAATTTAGTTTTATTTTACATAAGTATGCTGTAGTAATCATGGGGTGCAAAAAGAGAAAAATGATGCGGTTGTAATCATTGGGTGCAGAAAGAAAAAAAATGGTTTGTTTTCTTATAAGAAAAAAGAAAGTAAGAAGCCAATGAATATCAAGAAGATAATATGAAAAAAGGGAACAGTAACTATAAAATTTACACATAAGAAGAAGTATTAGAAAAATGAAATAAAATCCAGAAAGATACTGAATTGGTGATGATTGAGTTTGAACATAGAGGAGTTGGTGAAAGTTTGTTCTTATCACGCTCTCAATAATTTATGTTCTTTTACATCAATGATGCTTAAGAGATAAACAAGAGAGGAAAAACAACTTTATTATTTCAGAGACAAATCAAAAGCTAACAGAACATAAAAGGGAGAAGAGTTTCAATTTATTAAGCTATCTGCTACTTGAAATTTGCCGTTAAGATAGAGTTTTAATGACAGTTCTTAAATAATGTTAGAAGTAGATTTTAAGTCTAATTCATTACATTTATTTATATGTATAATAAATTAACTTTATTTTTAGTCGATGTAAGAGTTTTAATAAATCTAATAAAATAATTATCGAATAATAAATTTGGTTAAAATAAAATTTAAATCATATCTTTAATATCATAACTAATAAACTAGAAAAGATAAAATAAAAGAATATGAAAATTTTATTATTTCATAGTATGTGTTTATATATACATACAGGAGGTATAAGTAGCAGAAAATAAAAACCCAAAATCACGTAATAATGATGAAAAAGAGGTGTTTAGATATAAGTAAACATGATTTAGAAGATATAATAAAAAGATTAGACTGTAACCCGTGAAGTGTGAACTACTACAGAGCGGAGAATGTTTGAGATAATTTAACGAAACTAATTAATTAATTAATGAATAAAAATATGGTTTTGATGGCATGACAGAGACAGAATCATGTTGATCCACAGAACAGAGTCTGAGGTTGAAATGTGAACAAACAACTATGAAACCGCGTTGATGATGTTGACTTCTTCGCACAACAATTGCAAAACTTTCACACACAAATCATTCCCACTTTCACATTTTAATCAAAACTATCTTTTAGTGTTTCCTGTTCTGTAGCAACCCTACAAATCAAATTATCTAAACTCACTTTCATAAATTCCAATTAAGTTCCTTAGTTCATATAACATCTTACTACTAATCAAATATATCTTCCTCTATATAATATAATTCTCACAAACTTTATCTTGTAAGTCCTTTTTCTTTTACTTTTCCTTCTCTATGCTCAAAATAACATATATACTTAACTTTCCATCTCATGTTTATTAGCTCAATATAATTGATGTGATTTTATTATCTATATTGTATGATCCGGATGACCATAATATCATTATGTACCGTATGATCTGGACGACCATATATGACACCCCAAACCAAGCAAGCCGAACGATGTTAGAGCAAGCGGTGACTACACAGTAAACGAATGCGACAGACTCAACATGCAAGACCGGAGGACCTTGAACAGCAATGTCCGACCTTAGTCGATAAACAAGTTTTCCTACAAAGATTAAGGTAAATGGTAATTAGAGGTGTTAGACTAAGATTGGGTCGAGATTAAGGTTTCACTAATCTCAAGCCTATGTAAAAAACTATAAATATAGATCAAAGGTAAGAGATAAGTGATCACATTTACTGTACATTTAAACTTTCTTACGAACAGTTTATTGACTTAAGCATTGGAGAATCTTTGACAGGTACACTTTCTGGATAGTAGAACGAGGACAAGGATTAAAAGCGCAATTATCAGACAGCATCCCAAGAAAAATTGTGTAAGTTTTTTAAATGATTCGACCTCATATCTGAAACAATATCTAAATCATAATGTTTTACCTGAATGTCTTTCTGTATATTTTTTTTAAATAGATATAATTTGTTTATATTTCATAATTACAATTTTTTATTATGGGTTGATATGATTAATGATACATATAATATTTTTTTATGATTTAAAACTTTAAGCATGATTAAAATATAGCATATATAACATCCTAGGTATTGTATGAGTTTTCTCCTTATTAAAATTACCCCTCTTTATTCCTAATCAGTGTGTGAATGTGTCCCATGTTTGGTTTTAACCACCATTAAGTTCCAATAACAAAAGATAAAGTATATTAATCTAAGAGTAAATCAATACATTGACTGTCACAAAACAATAGTTTTTTTTTTCACTTTAGCCCATATTCATTAATAATATTAATTATTGAATCTATAGAATAAAACACTCTTATTTAGTGTAATAATTTTTTAAAATTTGAATGTAAAATCTAATCTCTCTCTCCATATAAAGAGGGTATAACTAGAAAAGGATTACAAATATTATTTTTATTTGCTAAACATTTAATAGATTTAGTAGAAAAAGTTCATAATTAATGGGCAGGTCATAGTTTGAAATGAGGCATAATTTTGACATTAAATTAAGATTAACTTGAGTTGAGTTGAATTTAAGGAAATTTAAAACACAATTATGGAATTGATTTTGGTGAGCATGATGGTGAACAATAGAGGTTCATTGCTGCATCATTGTACGTACGATGGGTCAGCATGTGCATGCATGACGGCGTGGATCTTACACTGCAATTTTCAAACACAGCAATCAAAGTATCCACAAAAAAACATCCACTTACGACCACCACACCACATCTCGTGAATCACAAGCTAAATTAAAAAAATGCCATTGCTCTTTTCCATAAAAAATTTCAGAAAAAAGTTCGTGTTTAAAATTTGTCATCACGTTTCTTACATGAAACAATAAAAATTATTTAAAATAATTTCAAATCAAATCTAAATTATAAATTTATATTTAATTTCTCGGAAGTCTCACGTCAATTAGAGATAAGAACAATTTATAGTATATAAATACAAACTTCATCTTCCAAGTTAATTTTGTGAATTGAGCTGAGTTTAAAA
Organism: Vigna radiata var. radiata; assembly: GCF_000741045.1. NCBI lineage: Eukaryota > Viridiplantae > Streptophyta > Magnoliopsida > Fabales > Fabaceae > Vigna > Vigna radiata. The sequence continues at coordinate 261,651 of NW_014543814.1, read as the reverse complement.
TTAAACTTAAAAGTCCAGTTTTAACAAGCTTAATTCTAATATATACTAAATAATAGAAAGATTTAACATAACTAATTTGTTTTTTTTTTAATTGAAGAATATGCTTTCCTCATAATCCTTTTATAAAAAGTTAAATGATATAATAAAGAACATGGTTCTCGTATTACTCAGGTGAAGATAAAATAATTAATAAATTACTTTCTCTTTTTGTTGATGAAGAATGAATGGCCGACACCATTAGATGTGTAGACAAATAAGAGAGTAAGTGTTCAACTTTTGCCGAAAAAGGTGTTGACACTGTTGAACACTCGCACTAGCTTAAGTAGGGTTACAAGGAACAAACAAAAACACCAATTCAGCTGTGAAACTTCAATTACTTCACAACTTTTTATTCTCACTTTACAACCACAAAAAATATTATTAGTAGCATCAATCTTTAATAGAAAATAATTTATTATTTTAAATGCAATTTTTTATTCTTCCATACAATTTCTATAAAAGCAAAATTATAAATCATTTTATACAACTTTTATAATCATAAAATGAAATAGAAAATTAAACTATCAGCTACACTATAAAGTCATCAAAGAATTTGTAGAAAACTTGTGTCTATATAAAATACACATAACTATATATATAAACACAAATATGTGTGTACAAAGACAACTGAAATAAAAAGTAATTTTTATTCATTTTCAAATACTTTATTCTTGTATTAATACTTATATTTGTTTGTGTATATATTACAGTTATCTTAATTCACAACATATATAAAAAAGTTATAAAAGTTATTGAGACAACTTTTATTTATCTTAAGAAAAATATAAAATGAAATACATTTTAATTAACAAATCATAACAATTTATTTTTACATTAATTAGTGTTGAAAACTCTTTTTATATCGATTAAAAAAACTTTTTATACCAGTTCAAATCACTGTAGAAACCAATAATATAAATTTTTTTCACTTTTTATATCAGTTTTAGCTATAACTGTTATAAAAAGTGTCACCTTCTAACAGCATGCACAACAACTGATATAAAATAATGTTGCAACAAAAACACTTAGAATTTATGAATGAGAACAAAGTTTTAAAAATGGAAAAAAATCAAGAATAGATATGTTTTTTTTTGCTTTCTCTAATAAAATTGAGGTCAAATTACTCCTATTAGAATAGACATGTAGTTTTTATTATTAGAATGGTGGTTACAAACTACACTAGAGAGATGAAACAAAACACTAAGTAGTACTATTAAGTGGACTATTGTATGTAAAAAGAGAAGCAATAATTACTACTCTGAAAAACATTTTTAATGACGGTTAAATAAGGCTTTTAAAGAGGATTTCTTTTAACCGTTGTTATATTGGATGACGTTAAAAGGTTATGAAATCCACTATGCTTCTAAATCATCATTAGTTTTTTTTTAATGAAACAATTCTAGATTCTAATCAACATTAAAAATTTAGGATTTAGGGTGCGGAGGTTGTGTCATTTTCTCATGGACTGTTTGTAAAGAATGCATTAGGTTTCACGTGAACCACTCATAGGTTTAATATTGCAAATATCATTGGTGGAGATACAATGGTGTAGTGTGGTGAGGAGGAGTTGTGAGAAGTGCATGACATGGTGCGGAGGAGCTTCGTGGGATGTAGAGGTTGCATGACACGGTACGGTGGAGTCTCGTGGGCTATAGAGTGTGTGATATGGTGCGCCAGAGCTTCATAAGGAGAAGTTCTCGTTTACATGATGACATGACTAGAACACATAATAGAGGGGCACACGAATCCAAATGACGACACAATCGAAAGCATAAATCAATGATGAAACGAACAATAACATTGAATTGAGCAACAATTATGATGTGAACTTTGAAGAGTACATAATGCTACAAACAAGAGAGAATAAGTTTAAAACAAAAGAAAAAATAATGCATGTGTAACTGGGATAGAGAAAATGGAATTTGAAAATTTTCACAGGCTTTTTAACAATGGTTGAAGTAAGAAACCATCATTTTTTTCTCTACTGTGTCATTTTTAACAACGGTTGTATAAAAAAGTCATTATCATTTCTTTACTACACCACTTTTATTCAATAACCTAATAATAAGTATGATATAAAAATATTAATTTAAATATAATAAAATTATAATATATCAAACTTAATAATAAAATATATTATTTTTTTAATGATGTTATTTCTAAGAATTAATTAAAGTTTTATAATAAGTTAAAAGCACTTTACCATAAACCATGACTCAAGTTAACAGTTGTAGATCATACTACAAACATATCTTCAATACTTAAATATAATATTTTATATAATATTTCCATCTCCAATTATAATAACTTGATATCATAAAAATAATCAAAACTTTCTGTACAGTCTAATCTAATATGTCTCCACAATTTTTAACCATAAAAAGATATTTCATTCTATAATTTCTCAATTAATCTTTATTCAAATAATCAAATTAAATATTATGTGTTTAATATTATAATGTGAAAACTCTGAGTTAAAAAAAAACATTATTTTGAATTTTATTCTAAAAACACACTGTATATACCCTAAATAATCATCAAATTTTCATTTCAATCTTATCAATTCATTACTGTAACATCCCAATAAATATAACCAAAGTTATAATTCATTTTAGGAGTTAACATGAACAATAAAGGAGAACAGTAGTGAATAAGCATAGAGGTGAAAGAGATAGGAAAATATCATTAAAATTGAAAATTGTACAACAGTTAGATTAAATACAGTATTTACAAAATAGACCGAACGGTTTTACAAAACCAGAACCGGACGGCTAGTTAACTAAAAGAAAATAAAATAAACTAGTCTAAAGG
>NW_014543814.1:135970-258526 GCF_000741045.1 Vigna radiata var. radiata | reverse complement strand
AATTTAATTAATCATATTCATGTATTTTAAAAATATAAACACATCTCCCAAACACAATCATAATTACAGATTATTAACACCAAAATCAACATATGCACATCTTTAGACTCTGTCTAGACGGTATGACTATGTATGCTCGCCGCTCTTTGCACCCGGGTGGACCTGGCTGGGATACACTCATCAGACCGCCACCCGAGGTTAGTCCAGTGGAACCACCTCGTATAGAAATACCCTGAGGCTAAAGGACCTCCTGCCATTCCCACGCATGAGTTACCCTTCTCTACTTGAGAAGGTGTAATCACGGAATATCAGGATAGAGTCAGAACCTGAGCCTTAGCCATGGTCATACTATACCAATCTTCATCAATTATGAGACATTCCTCCATTGGAATTCCCTTACTCAGCCACATTCAATCAAGGTTCATTATCACTTCCAAACTGTAAGGATGTTAAGAAAAGTACCAAATACCAAAGACTGAATTATAATTAATAGTGACCGAACGGTTTAACCAAAATGAGAAACTGAGTACTAAGAATTTAAATAAGTGTCCGGACGGTCAAATCAAAGGTGAGACTAAACAACAGAAGATGTCAAACGGTTGGCCGAACGGTCCGAAAAGGAATAAGACCGTAACCCAAAGGATTGACTATAAGTGATAGTCATCCGGACGGTTTGGCAAAGAATATTATAAAACTAGTACAAATCATGGTCGAAGGCTGGTCTATGACCGGACACTTCTCAAACAGACGGAATAAGAAAGGAGAAACTCTTTAAAGAGGTAAAAGAACTTTAGTCCACAAACCGGACGTTTCAATAAACAAAAGCTCACTAGACCATTCAGTCACTAAGTGACCGAACGGTTTTCAAAAGAAGGAATATCAGATTTGCATATTTTACAATTTAAGTGTCAGCCTAAGGCCGAACACTTGTAAGGTCGAACGCTAGGTTTATGATCGGCGTTCTTAAGTAATAATCAATAAAACAATTAAAGGAAACCAACTAAGTTTAGTAAACACACTAGGCCAATCAGTCCGAACAGACCGAATGGAAAAAGGGAGGACCGGACGGTCCTAATGACCTCCGATCTCAGATTCATATTTTCTCTAAGTTTTATACATACTCATATCAGTGCAGAATTTATAGTTCATAATTATCATACAACTCATACAACAACATACCACATTTCAATCATAAGAAATCAAACAACTACTTTAGATATCAAACATACATTAAATCAGGCATACATTCAAACCATACAGAGAAATTATAATTAAACTTTATAAGCTTCCCTTACCTCTAATTCCAGCTAAGACTTCGAAAGTAGGTTGGTAGCAATTATCTCTTCTAAGTTTCCCAAGGTCTAGAGTCAAATACCAAAAGTAGGTTCAGAGAAATGGTTTCACAGGTACATGCAAGCTTTAATGGTGCATGCATGCAGGAAGGCTAAGGAACTTCAAGGGTTCGGACACTTACCAGTTCAGAATGAAATTCTGGTTGGTACAGGTTGAAGGTCTTGGTGCCGGCAGCAATAATCCTGAACGGATGCAAGTGATCAGAGAAGAATTGGAGGTTAGAAATCTAGAGAGAAGGTTGGGAGATTTTAGAGAGAAGGAGGAGGATTTGGGATTTTCAGAAAGACAAGTTTGAGGAAGATGAAGTTTGCATGGGAAAAGTGGCGTCAGGTTTGCATCCTACCTTATATACTGCCTCCACTAAGAACGTCCGCCCATTCCCAGCGTGCTACCTGACTTCCACTTTCTGGGGCTTCACTGCTCTGCTGCTGTTACACGGATCACGAAGGAAGGGAATTAAAAACTTGACAGAGTTGGTCTCCCACTTTACCAGGAAAGACCGGACGACTGACACGTGTATCCCACTAAGGGGTATTAAATGGGGTGTGACAAATACAAACCGTAATTATATTTCTAATAATACTAAATTTCAATAAACTTCTAAAACAATTGGCCATAGAAAAATTAAACAAGGTGGTTTTCCTTATATGGATGTTAAAGGTTCAATTCAGTTCTATAAAGTTCACTTGAAACTCCCTCATCCCTTTTCCAAAAATCTCTTAAACTTCAACTTATTTTAAAGATATAATAACAACTTTTTAATGTAAAAACAACCTAAATATAAAAAATAAGGTTTGCTAATATCTACAATCTCAAATATTCCTTTTATGAAACCAACACTCTATCCCAACTGCACCACTTAACTTTATTTACGGTATTAATTATATTATATATGAATATAATTTGCTTACTTTAATCACTTACTTCCTTTATGTCATTTCAATTTCAGTACCAATATATTCTTTCCAAATTCAATAACCTACTCTTATAATTACTTAAGAAAACCCACTTAAATCTAAGTTATAATAAATATTATTTTCACTTAAATTCTTTCTTAGTATCAATTAATCAAATTATAATATAAGGTTTTTTAAAATTTATTATATTTTTAAATAACTAAAAAAATTGTTTTCATTATTTTATCTTTTTATCCTTTTGTACATATTTTTTACTTTCACATTTTAATTCTCCGTATAAATAATTTTTCTCTCACTCAATAACATATTTATTGAATTCTAAAAGAAAGTTACACATTGAGACACGATTATAAAAAAGTGATGAATTGATAAGGAAGAAAAAAATTGTAGCCATAAAATACCAAAAAGGATTTATAAATTAGATTAGATGCAATTGCCCTTCACGTGTTCCTCACCCCAACTTCAACTTCCTTCACGTGATCTTCACGTTCATTCTTGTCTTTTTGCTTCAAGGTGGACCCAGTTGCACCATAATGTGACACGTGGAACCCAAATGTGAAAGGCGTGTGATGTGCAAAAACGTGTTTGTATTCGGACCGAGTCACATCCATGAAAACCACCAAAAACGCGTGACCGTGACCCGCGCCAATAACAGTGTTAAACACCTTTCCGTATTTTCACGCGCCTTCTTATTATTTATTATATGATAATTTCTTATTTATTAAGAATTAAATTATTAATAATCATAGAAAATGTCTCAATTTATAAACATTTTATTTAAGACTTTCCAATTCACATACTAGGCTTCACTGTTTTAAATGTCATAGGATATATAATTAATTGAAGATTCTATTTTTTTTTAAAGTAACTACAATTATTTGTAACTGCATAGTCACACACACTAATTACTGTTTAATGCCCAATCTTTTTTCTTAGTATATTAAATCTATTCCTTCCTGTGTTACTGATGAATACAACACATGCACTTATAAAGAGAATATACTCTTTTTGTTTTCCAAAATAATTATAATCATTTTATTAAAATAATTATGGTGTTATTGGATGGAAAGGTAAATTAATTTGGAGTTAAAATAAAAATAAAATTTGATATATATATATATATGGTAAATTAGGGATATTAATTGTGTTGGTGTTTATTAAAGTATTGTGTTTAGAACAAAAATTGAGAAAGGTGGATATAATTAAGTATGTTTATTGCAAAATATTATCTTTAAATGTTTAAAACTATTTTGAAAATTAAGTTTATTATGTCTTTTTTTACGGTAAAATATGTTTATAGTTTTCAAATTTAGAGTGCGAAGTTAAAATTCATTTTTTTTTAATTTTAATATATTACAATTCCGAATTTTAAAATAGATATAATTTAACTACGTTAATTATTTTTATATGTTAAATGATATTTTAAGCTAATATTTGAATTAAAATATATTAAATAATATAAATAATTCGGTTTAATATACTATATGTAGAAAAATGTCATTAAATTAAAAAATTGATATTTTTTTATAATTTGAGATAAAATTGTATTAAGACAAAAAGAATTATAATTTCACATTAAAATTTAAAAATAAAAAAACATCTTTATAATCTTTTTATTAATGATTATAGGAGAAAGATAACACATTTTGATTTGATAGATGATGAAAGTGAAAAATAATAATTGTTATTCAGCATTATTTAAAAATATTAAATATATATATATATATATATATATATATATATATATATATATATATATATATATATATATATATATATATATATGTATGTGTGTGTAAAACCTCGTAAAAACTTATACGATTTTGAAGTTTAAATCTTGACCATAATATATCTTTTTAATATTTAATTATCTGATTCTCATGAAAGAAACAATTTACCAAATTAATGAAAATATCTTTATAAACAGGGACAAAAATGTTATGAAATGTCTCTCTCTAGATCTTTATAAACAAATATTATATAAGAATATGAATAACTGTTCCAAACAACAATTTTAACATAAAATGTTTAATTTTAAATTAACAATAAAAAATATGGGGACAAACATTATGTTTTATGTTATTTTTGTAATTAATTTGGTGAGTGTTATTAACATTTATTTATGTTATTTGTTGATTATTATAAGGGTTTGTCTTATTTGGTCCAGCATAAAGGTGGAAGAGGGTAAGATATGCTTTATCTTTAGCAAAGTAATTAAGCTTGAAACCTCAAACACACCAAAATGTGTTTGGTTACTATGAATCCTTTTCTGGATAACTTTCAACCTTATCATTACGCAAAAATAATGATTAATAGTGTCTCATTGCTTTTACTTTCTTTATCATTATTAGATAACCTTCTCATCGTACCGTACCATGATAAAAAAAAAAAACATATGAAGAAATATTTTTTATTTTATTTTTTTAATAAATTCTCATTTTCTGTCTTCTTATATTTATTTATAATTCTTTTTAAATATTTGTAATAAAAAACCGAGTTTTAATTGTGGTCACTAAACTGAAGTCCGTTAATAAAGGATCACATTAATTACAAGTTAATTTTAATTAGTTGGTAACAATATCAGTACGGCTTTATCAACCTAACTGAACTGATTTATTTATTTATTTATTAAAACGGTTATATTTTTAAATATTTATGTCAAAAATTAAAACACAGATAAATGTTTTTACTAAACTTTAAGGTGTCGTTAAACATAATTACTTTTCGTTAATATTTTTTTAAGATTTTTCAGGTGATTAATTAAAAACGTAAAGAAAAAAGATATTACTCAAAAGATACATAGTTAATTAAAAATAATCCCCACTCGTTCAATAACTTATTGCTAAGAGAATTAAAATATTGAATGATTATCTTTTGTTTTAATATAGTAAATCCAACTATTTTTCATTAAATATATTATCTAAAGAGTATTAAAAGTAGCAAAAATATTAGATTTATTTGGTCTCTATTTGGTTCGCGTCAATTAGGTCCCTGTATTTTGAAGTAGTTTAATTGGATTTTTATTTATGAAAAATTGAATTAATAAAGTCTTTACCGACATTAAAAGTGTTGCATGATGGCTAGGTGAGGTGGCATCTCATAAATATGTGACACATCACCACCCTGACACGTCATCATCACCATCTTCACACAAACCCTGATTTCTCTCCAAGAAACCTTAGCTGTCGTACCATCCAGTGCCGTCACCACCATTCTCGCCGGCAACCGTCATCTCCAACAAATCACACGCCACCACCTAAGCGTCTTCTCCCTTTTGTTGCACCTCCATCACCGAACCTGTCAATCATTTATAGAAAACAAAATCCAAAATCCAAATCACGAAGCTCTCCATTAACCCAAGCTCTACACCGCAACAACACCACCATGAAAATTGGAAGCCATCGCGATCCCTTGCAATGCCACGACCACCAATCTTCACCATTTTCACTCTCACACCAACCAAATCGTTGTTGCGCTAGCATCATTGCCTTCCAATCTCCACCACAGAACTGTCCACCATAGGCCGCTGCTGCAAAATCGCGAATCGTTGCATAGCACCGTAGAAATCTAGGATTTCTCAGTTTCTTGTCACATATCTTATTTTAAACTTTTTTTAAATTAAAAAATTATTTAAATAATGTCTTTACTACGTGTTTATTAAATGCTAACACTTTTAACGTGATCTACAAAATTTACCAATATGAATTTTATTGATTCAAATTTTCATAAATAAAACCTCAATTAAAATATTTCAAAATAAGGAGACCTAAACCTAATTAAGACAAATATATATAAACAGGAACTTTTGAATGCATTGAACTAAAATATTATACTAAAATATTATAAAAGTATAATTACTAAAAGGAATGTTGGGTGCATCGATCAGTTTATATATTATGAATTTAAGTAAGTATTGGAAAAGTCATGTAATCAGCTATTGTTCATTTAATATATTTAATGATACTTATTATATAAAACGAAATTAAATCAATATTTTTACCTTGAAACCCTCCTTTATTTTTTTCTTGGTAATTAAATAATACATGTTATTGTGTGATAGGATGTTGATAAAGCACGTGACTGACTTTATTATAATATATCATTAAATGAACAGGTGGTTATATATCAAAGTTATTGAGAAAATATGAAAAAGTTAGCATGGGTTTTTCCCATTTTACTTTTTATTTTACTCTTTATCTTGAAAGTAATACTTTTTCAATTTAGTTTTATTAATTTTATTTCTCAAGTGACTTTCTTTTTTGAATTTAATTATTTTTAAAATTTAACTATTTTTAAGATTAAAATAAATATTTGCAATAAATTTATTTATGAAATAAATAAAATATATTTATAATAAATTATAAAATTTAATTATATTTAATTATTCTTAGTTTTCATACAAAAAATAAACGCACTTAATAAGGCAGGTGTATTTATTAGTATAAGAAGAAAATTAGGATGGTGAAAGGATCCACTCATCTTATTATTAGTCTTTTCCTACTAAAATGAGCTAAAAGTCTTTGCTCCTTCCATCAATTTATTTTTTAATTGGTTATTCCAGAATGAAATGATGTTTTTTTCCTCATTAGGTTATAAATATGAATTTTTTAACACATCTTTACTCAAAAAGTCTTTTTTATGTTCATAAAATTGAAGTAAGATGTTATAAAATATTCAAATTTAGTTATACAAATTTTTTCTTTGGAAAAAAAATGTGTCCTTTAACTATTTTAATATTATTCCATGAAATGTGTCCTTTATGCAAATTTAGTTATAAAATTTGTATTTTATTTGGATCACATTGTATGATAAAGGTTGTCATTAAAGTTTCATCTATCACCATGAAAATATTAATTTTAATAAGATAATAAAACATACAGATGTGAAAAATATTAGATCAAAATTTTGTACATTATTTTGTTTTATTTTATTTTATATGGAAGAGAATTATTGATTTTGAAACTTAAATGTGTTCTTTTAGTATATTCAAATTACTTGACTAGACACACATATTAATTCTTCTCAAATTTTAAATTTGTATAAGAATTGATATATAAATTAAAATATTTATTACGTCTTCATTTATACATGTCACTATTTTAAATTATTTAAATATTTAAAATTTATTTAATATTCTATTTTGAAATTTATATTTATAGTTTATTCATTGTCATTTATGATTAAATATGTTTTTCTCTTTAGATTTAATTTTTATTTTTCATAAAAAAAATATATTTAATAAATATTTAAGTGAATGCAAATAGTTTAATATCAACAAAAAGTGTATACAATCCAGATTTCATTCTTATCTAATATTAAAGATTTGTCAGAATAATTTAAACGTGAGTTTCACATTTTCTCCTTTTTTATATAAAATTATATATTTTAAATGTTATCAAAATGAATAATTATTTTTGGATCTATAATTTTCTTGTTTGACTCTCTCTCTTTTACTCAACTTATCAAGTTAATTTTGGATTTTTAGTTATAAATTTTAGAGTTCAATTTAAACCAGTCTGAATATCAATTGGAATTGTGTAAAAGTTTGACTTTAATTCCTTTAAATGTTTACAATCTAAAATTTAATTTCTAAAATATGCACAAAAAAATTGTTTTAATTTCTATTAGAAACATGATACAACACAATCAAAGGAACATACTTCTAATTGACATGCAATAATCGAGTTAACCCATTAATTGCATTAGATTTTAACAAAATAGAATTGGCTTGATAAATTAAAATGAATTTATTTATAAATATATGAGAGATGAAGCAAAAAACTATTTTATTAATTTACTGATGAGAAGAATTCCTAAAAAAATTATTCTTAAATAATATAATATATTGCACCTGGAGAAAAAAAGGAACCGTGAAAGGAAAATATATGTATAAATTTCTAATTGATAAATGATTTATACATGAACTAAGAAAAATATTCGTCATCAAGTAAGAATGGTTTACCTATTTTTACATATTATTTGATAATGGTTATTTTAATTAAAAAATAAAAAATAAAATTACTTTTATATGTTTATAAAATACAAAATATCTCTTTATTTAAATTCAATTTTACAAAATATTAAAAATGATTGCAGTTAAAGTTGAAATTTAATTGGTAAACAGTAAAGATGGTACGATTTTGCTCAGTATTTTTATATTCATATCATGATCGTGATACAACAACATAATGAAAATCGTTAAACAAAATCATAATAATTTAATGAAAATCGTCAAACAAAATCTTAATAATTTCAACTTTTTTTAGTTGCAACACTATTACAAAATACAAATCTAATTAAAAAGTAATAGTTTGTTGCACTCTTAATTTACTATTTTGTTTGCTAGAATTCTAGCCATTTTAATTATCATACTAAAAAAAATTAAAATCTCTAAAAAACATAAATTAATGAACTATTAACTATATATTTACTATACATAGCACATTCAATTTATATTCACACCAAGCAAAACATATCACATAACAGTAATTAATAAGCTATAATAATCTATCATAAATGTAGCACAACTAAGCTAGTTATTATTACCTGTATCCATGGTGTTATATTATGGATTCTCTATAAAGTAAAACATTAATATTCATTTATTTCTTAAAAAATCTGTTTTTTTTTTACCAATTATCTTCAATTAAGAAGATGTAGAAGAAAATTTAATATAATTTAAAATAAACTTTGCCTTTGAATCTTCCAACATTTTAGAAAAAAAGGAATCTAGTATCATGACAGATTTATAAGTTTACTTTGGAAGGAGTAAATAAAAGACAAAATAATGCAGAAAAAAGTTAGATAGAGTGTGCATTTTTGAGAGTATATAAAAGAGCTGTTACTCTCTTATAGATATATTTGTTTCTTGTTTTGATGTTTTGATTTAGAAAACCTAAAATAAGTTGTGCAATGATTTAGAAACGAGAGTGAGAAAAGACAGCACCAAACCAACGGATTCCATCTTTATAAACACGAAATTCAGCCATTCAGATTCATAACTGTGAGTCACATGTGAGGTATTGCGTGTCACTGTTTAGCACGAGTATCACGAATTTCATATACTACCTTAAACTACAAGGTTAACTTGTCCTTATCTTCTTACAAACTAAGTTATATAAGTACACTGTTTTGTTTTTCATTATGGTTTCTCTCATTTATTACCACACATGCTGATTTAAATACACATATTTTATTTATATCAAAACATTAATTACAATGAGTTTATTTAATATATTTATTTTAGTGTATTGCAGGCTTCAGTACAAGACTAGTAGATAGATAGGAGCAAACAACCAAAACCACTACCTCTCAACTTCCAACCAAGTAACCCTGGTTAAACTTTAACTCTGGTTGGTTAGTTTCGCACTTTGCAGTTACAACTTAGGAAGAAAGAAAGAGTGAGTTGGGAGGAGTTAGAGAACATGCCAAGCCACATTGTTATTTGTTCATTGTTCATTGTTCATTTGTTCATTCACACACTTCTCTCTTTCTCTTAAACTCTGAAACCTGTTTTTTTTTTTTGTTCTTCTTGTTCGTTTTAAGAATAGGTTCACTGAGAAAACTGAAAAATCCCTTTTATCTTCCTTTTTATTATTATCTGGTGGACATGGTTTTTTTTCCTTGGAGACGCAGACACCCTTTTGATAAGTTGAACACTGGGTGTGCTCATAATGTTGTCCTTTGTTGAGTTGTTACTCCTTTGGACAGTTTTTAGGTTTTTTTTATTTTCCGGAACCCCAGGTTGAAATTCTGCGAGATCTGAGGATTCTGGATTTGGGCTTTCAGAAAGTTGAGATTTTGCTGGGTTTTGGGGATGAAGATTGAGGTGGGGTTGGGAGGGGTATGGAATGAGGAAGAGAAAGCGACCGTGGTGGAGGTTCTGGGTCGCAGTGCGTTTGATTACTTGGTGGCGAATTCGGTTTCTAACGAGAATCTGTTAATGGCGTTTGGGAGCGGCGAGAATCTGCAGAACAAGCTTTCGGATCTCGTGGAGCGTCCTAACGCGTCGAACTTCAGTTGGAACTACGCGATCTTCTGGCAAATTTCGCAGTCCAAGTTTGGGGATTGGGTATTGGGGTGGGGAGATGGTTGTTGCAGGGAACCCCGGGAGGGAGAAGAGAGCGGAGAAGTGAGAGGGAGAGGGGTTGCTGCTGACGACGAGATGGTGCAGAGGATGAGGAAGAGGGTGTTGCAGAAGCTGCACATGACTTTTGGGGGTTCTGACGAGGACAATTATGCTTTTGGGTTGGACCGTGTTACTGACACAGAGATGTTCTTTCTTGCTTCCATGTACTTCTCTTTTCCCCGTGGATTAGGGGGTCCAGGTAAGTGTTTTGCTTCTGGGAAGCATTTGTGGCTCTCGGATGTGTTCAAATCTAGTTTTGATTACTGTGTGAGGTCTTTCTTGGCCAAATCTGCTGGAATTCAGACTGTTGTTTTAGTGCCTACTGATATGGGGGTGGTGGAGATGGGGTCTGTGAGGATGGTGGGTGAGAGTTTTGAGCTTTTGCAGGCTTTGAAGTCTGTGTTTTCTGCACAGGCATCCATGGTCCCTCCCAGGGTTAAGCCAATTGCACCATTTGATTTGGTGAGTGAGAAGAGAGATGAGAATGCAAATGCCCCTTTTTCTGGTGTGACAATTGGGGATAAGGAAAAGAATAACAGCAGCAATGGTAGTAATAATAGAGTAGAAGGAAACGGAGTTCCAAAGATTTTTGGACAAGATTTGAACAGTGTGACTCAATTCAGGGAAAAGCTTGCTGTGAGAAAAATGGAAGAGAGGCCAAGAGTGTGGGGAGCTCATCCCAATGGGAATAGTGTTGGTTTTCCAAATGGTATCCATGGTTCTGGTTGGGGGGCCGGTCAAGTTGTTAGGCAGCTTGCTCCTCCTGAAATTCATGCTCCTAGGTTGTCACCCTCTGGTGCATTGTCGGTGCCGGAGCTGGGCAATGGCACGAGGCATGATTTTGTGCATAACAATTATCAGCAGCAACGGAGGGCTCAGATGCAAATTGATTTCTCAGGAGCAACATCAAGGGCTTCAGGAAGATCAACCATTGCTGAATCTGAGATTTCTGATGTTGAGGCATCGTGCAAGGAGGAGAGAACCAATGTTTCCGATGATCGAAGACCGAGAAAACGGGGAAGGAAGCCTGCCAATGGAAGGGAGGAGTCCCTCAACCATGTGGAGGCAGAGAGGCAAAGGAGGGAGAAGCTGAACCAGCGGTTCTATGCTCTGCGTGCGGTTGTTCCAAATATCTCCAAGATGGACAAAGCATCTCTATTGGGAGATGCTATTGCTTACATCAATGAACTTCAAGCGAAACTCAAGACAATGGAGTCTGAGAGAGAGAGATTCGGAATCACCTCTATGGATGGATCAGTGGTGGAGGCCAATGCAAGATCAGAAAATCATAGTAATGGAGTTCCTGATGTGGATGTTCAAGCTGCACAAGATGGGGTGGTAGTAAAGGTGAGCTGCCCTGTTGATGTTCACCCAGTTTCAAAAGTCATTCAAACCTTCAAAGAAGCAGATATTGGTGTTGTTGATTCAAAACTTACTGCTGCAAATGATACTGTTTTCCATACATTTGTAGTTAAATCTCAGGGACCTGATCAGCTGACCAAGGAAAAGTTGATTGCATTGTTTTCCAAAGAATCAAACCTCATACAGACATTGTGATATGGAGAATTGCAATTAACATAATCCATAGCATGATACACATAGAAGAGCCAAATATCTACATTGTCTTCAGAAATTTTGTTATACTATAGAGAATCTCAAAGTAAAGCAGTGGGAACTAGGAAAGTAGAATTATAGCTTCTATTAACCCTCTAGGGCAGTCAATTTATGTTTGTCTATAATATACACAGTTTATCATAAGAACTATCATTCCTGCTATGTCAATTATTTTGTTTAGTTTAACAGAACTACCATTTTACCTTCTTCATATCATAGCCTAATATAATCTCTCTTTTGTTTTTCTTTGTCTTCTTCTTGTATTCTATCTAGTCTTCTGCAGCAAAATATTAGTTATTTGTCTGCTGATTTTGTCACTGTCACATTTTAACTATATCATATCTTCTCATGTAATTTCTTTCATATTTGTAATAATCCTTTCCCACACAGATACCTTATTTTGTAATGTCAGCATACTTCATTCCTAACTCAATAACATCTTTTATTTCCTGCTTTAGAAATGCATGTTTCTTGATAAAACGCAGTAGCTTGAGTAAATAAAGACTTTCCTTTTATAGGAAGATAAGTTTCTTATTCTTTTCTCATTCTGCTTGCATATGGCAGTGGTTTATGATTCATTTTTTTAGCTAGTTGTTCCAGAAGTTAGAAAATGAGTAGAAACAAAAGGGAAAACAAACTTTTTCATAGTAGATCCATGGTTTTATTTGATGAACCATAGTACTGTAAAAATGGATTCTACATTCTACAGTGTGGTGAGTTTCTTAGTTATTATATCCACCTTTCCATAACAAGTTTGAGTTTAAGGTATCCCATGCAGAAGAAAAGAACTACCCTGGTTTGAAGAAAAAGTAAAAGAAGCTAAAAAAGAAGGCCAAACAAACACAGCTTAAATTCAACCATTATGCAGAGTTTCACATAAAATAATAATAAAAAAAAAACATAATATAGATTATTATTATGATTATCTTGTGTGGTCCTGCATAGTGCAGCATCGTGTGACTCGTGTCCCATCTGATATTTTGATCATATTAATATTGAATTGTAAAACGTTCACGTGCCAGAGTTCTTTTCACCCAATGAGTTATGCGGTGACAAGGATCATGTGGTGCATGTGTTTGCTTATGGAAGAGAATGAAAGGTAGGACTTTGAGAAAAGCAAAGGAAAGAAAACGATGCAAAGAGAGAAAGTGTGTGTGTGTGACATAAGGTGTAGTTGATGCTGAGAGAAACCCCTACAAGGTCGTGTCAATTTACATGAAACTCTTGCCAATGATTCCTTCTCTATAGTTCAATGATAAAGATCGCCCACCAATATTTATATTTTCCCCATTTTTTTTTTCCTTTCTCACCATTAATAATCTCTTTTTACCTTCAATATTCATCATGCAAACTCCAATAATAGTATCATTTTTAACGCATGTTACCCATGTTGAATTTGAATAAAAAAAAACTTTTTTTTTTATGAATAATAATAACAATTATTAGAAGTCTCACATCAACCAGAAATAAGACCATTTCAATATATATAAATGAGTGTAAACATCATCTTATAAGTTGGTTTTGTATTTGTGTTAGGTTCAAAAAGTCCGCTTCTAACATGTCATTAGAGTCTATTATAGTGAAATCTGTTGTTGTTGAGCATACTGTTCCACTCACTATCGGATTGCCCATTAAATGTCTAATCCCACATTGGAGATGAATATACCTTGACTTGACGAGTATGTATTTAAAGTTCACTTCTAACAATAATAAAAAAAAAAAATCATTTTTGTACTTTTCTGTGGTAGTTTGAGATTCATATAATATTAAAAATCGTAAATAATGGGTGTTTCTAGAACTGGTGCAGGGTTTGTAAAAGCAATTTTCATATGATTTTTATTATAATTAGAATTTGAAGATGGTATTTATTGAAGTAGTTTTGGAAGATTAAACCAAAAAAAAAATAAGAGAATTAGAAATGGTCCAGGGAAGAAGTCAATAGGGACATGCGTCCAAACGTGCTTTTCATTTGAGAAGAAGACCGTGAAAACTGACAAAATTTTTAGGTTAGGTGAGGGAAAAACACCACATAGAATAGAACATTGTGTTTCAAATAATGTTTTAAAATTTGAATAGCTCATTCGTTTTCTTAAAACAACATCATTAAGAGTACTCCTATATTATTATTATCTTCTTCACAGAGCTCCTAAAATAGTCATGTGATTACATTTCAAAATAAACATGTCTTTAAAAAATTTAAACCAACAAAAGGTATCTTAATATAAAAAGTTAGTGGAGCTTCCTCGGTCAACAATCACTTTTTTTTATAGCTTTATATCTTATCACGATGGTATATATTACCACATGATTAAGGTGTGATTTTAGAACTATAATAATGATGAAAGATGTGTAGATACTCCTTTCTACCTTCCTTAATTGTGTATATATTAGCTTTCTTCTACAGTTTGCTACTGGTTTTTGGATTGATGATCAATTGGACATATTTAGGTAAAAAATATTAAGTGATAAGAAATTGGTTTAATGGTAGAGTTAGAATGAAGATGGAAGAGATTATGAATTTAACTTTTTTTTATTAACATTTGAGAGTTTAAGGTTAATTTAATAAGTTCCATTAACAAAATACTAATAATTAATATTTATTAATAAAAAAACTTTAAGTGCTGATAAAAAAAACTTATCTGTGTAACATGCAGGTCCTCCAAGATTGGTTTCTTCTTATTTTCAATGGGGCAAACATATCAATCTATTTAAAAATGAGAATAATCCAAAAATTTAAAAGTAGAAGAAGAAATTATTTGTAGATATCATAATAAAAATCCAAAAGTTTAAAAGTAGAAGAAGAAATTATTGGTAGATATGATAAAAAGTAATGAGTGTGAATTTGACTATACATGTTTATGATTTAGTTTGTGATGTAAACATACCTACACTTCATCATCTTTGATATCTCAGTATTATAAAATTTGTTTCACTTTCTCATCTTTATCATATAATATAGATATATTTTTATTTTTTTTCCTAATCTTTATCATACTGAATAAAATATAATATTATCAATAATTTAATGTCAAAAGTAATATGTAACTTTTTTTAATAACAAATAACAGGAAAAAAATTATAATTACATAAGTTTTATAATAAAATATCAAATAAAGTAAAAATGTTTTAATAACTTAATATAAGAACGAGTATGAACTGAAGCAAACTATTCACACAATGTTTCTAATTACAAATTTCTTTATCATCCAAGAGGGTAAAACTCAATTTATAGAATATTTATTTTTAATAACATTAAAATAATTTCTTTAATATAATAAATAAATAAATAATGTTAAATATGTTTTCTTTCCTAAATTTTTAATATAGTTTGGTTTTCAAATTTTAAATATAAATAAATATAATATTTCTAACTCAAATGTGTTAAAAAAAATTTGATATGTCAAATGTAGTTCAGATGAGATTTGAACTTTTTATATAGTTTTACCAAGTTTCAATATGTTAGCCTAAAGTATCATTTAACAAGTTTAAAAAATTAACGTCGTTATCTTAAAAACATTATACTAATCTCTATTCATTTTAAAATTTAATTAAAGATTAAAATACAGTTGAGAAAAAAGAATTAAAAAGATATTTAATCTATACAAATAATTTTTTAAAATAGAACATATGCTACAGGTTGAAAATTTTCAATAGTTATGGATGAAATTCATATAACCAATAAGTCTGAATACATTTTTAAAATAGTTACAATATAAGTACGAGTTAAAAGTACATTAGATTACAGATATTAAGATTTCATGTTGGAAATACTACATGATTTCTCCTATGTATATAATAACTTCTTATATTTCGACACTAGAAAATCTTGCAGCTGTATTCTCTAGAAAAATCCAACAGAAACATTGTTTTGAATTCGTGATTTTTCATGCTGAGATACCCTTAATCTTCCTTGAGTGAAAATAATGTATATATTCACAGTCTAAAAATATAAAATTTTAAGTTTTAGCTTCATTTGACATTATCTTTATTTATTTTTTATTTTTTATTTTCTTAAAATATAA
Source organism: Vigna radiata var. radiata (assembly GCF_000741045.1). Classification (NCBI taxonomy): domain Eukaryota; kingdom Viridiplantae; phylum Streptophyta; class Magnoliopsida; order Fabales; family Fabaceae; genus Vigna; species Vigna radiata. The sequence goes on along the minus strand of NW_014543814.1, from coordinate 242,492 downwards.
AACTTTATACTTTTATGACTATTTTATATTTATACTTGTTAAAAGTCTTACATCAATTAAAAATAAGACTAATTCATAACATATAAATGAATGCAAATATTATCTTACAGATCAGTTTGTAGGGTTAAGTTAGACTTAAAATCTACTTCTAACACAGTATCAGAACCATTTCTTGTATTTTCTTATATGTAGACGATGAAGACACTTATTGTGGAGATTCCGAAGAAAAAGAGAATTGGCCTTAGGAGGTAGTGAAAGTCCATGAGAAGAAAGGCAAGATGTGGGGACTCGATAGTCCTCTGCAACAAAGTAAGGGTCAAAAATGAATAATGGCATGTGGTGTTGTGCTGAACAAAATAACTATAGATGTGACCTATTTTGTTTTTTCTCTGTGTCTTTTCTGTGGTTCAAATTCATAATCCACTTTCTGTTCAATCCAAAATGCTAAATTCTTACATCCATCACCAAAATCAAACCCAAGGATTACTCATTTAATTCTCTCTAATGCAACCTACCAGCTTTCCAAAAAACACTTCAACTAAGTGATAAGAACTAATTAAACAGTTATCATTATGCAGAAGAACCATATAGGGTATTGCCAATGCAATCATTAGCCGACACAATACTAAAACATGTACCCACGTTCTGCGTATGAAGATTATTGTCGGTAAGTAACACCATGTTCCCCACAATATTTAAGGCTAGGGTTTATAACTTAATTTGCCACCAACATTATGTCAGCTTTTAATTAAGCCACTTCTCTTGGATTTCTTTTTTTAAAAAAAGTATTTCATAATCTTCGAAAACTATTATTTTGAGATGTAACAATACGTGAATAAATTCTTGTTTTCTGTCTAATCTCTTATAGGCCTTCTTTTCATTGCAATTCGCATTCAACCTTGCGGCATGTTATATCTCCTTTGCCACATGATGTCAAGTTTTCAAGTGTAATAACTTGATGATTAGCATACTCAGTTTTGCAGGATTTGCAGAAATTAATGAAGAGAGAAACTGCTTCTGATTCATATGAAGTGAGGATGATGAAAAAGGTAAGACAAATAAATAGCAATGGTGAGTTGCATGTTAGATGTTAAATTGGAAAAATAAATGGTCATAATATATAGTTCCAGGGCTTCAACATTTAATTGCATTTATGAGTATATTACACAACTAGTTTAAAATAAGAAGGAAATTAGAAAATGAGTTTTAAATCTAACTCAATCCCATCAAACCAACTTATAAAATAGATTTACATATTGTATATATATTATAATTTCATCTTATCTCTAGTCGATGTGAGACTTCCAATAAGATCTTGTTAGAATTTATGATTGACAGATATCGATTAATGAAAATAACCAATTCCCAAATAGTAAAGCGGAAGCGTACCTGAAGATATTAGGAATAATTAATGAACCTAAGTTAGTCTCTGATCAATCTACAATAGTCGTCCATGGTCTTCCCTCTGTAGAGCACCTTTAGTTCCCTCTAGATTTTCTCTTCTGATGGGGATAAAGAGAAAGAAACATGAATGAATTGTTGTGCTCATAGATAGGGACCATGACCCCTCAAAGTATAACCTGATTGGTCTTTCAATTCCTTTCAGAATACGCAGCCCTGTGACATAAATCAACCATATACCTTGATTTGATGCCTAATAAGTTGTTACAAATTCTGCAATCATAGTGGATAAAGCCATAAAAGTTTGCTTGGTAATAGGCCAAGAAACTACACCACCAACTAGCATGAAAATGTAACCTGAAGTGGATCTTAAACTATCTTGGCATCCTACAAAATTGTCAGAATACTTCATGATCTCTTACTGGTCTGACCTTCTATAAGTGAACTTATAAACTTTTGTTCTCTTAAAAAAAAAAACATAACTTTATTGGCTACTTTCCAAAGATTCATTCATGAATAACTTAAATATCTGCCTAGAACCTTAACAGTGTATGCTATATCCGGATGCATACATACTTTGACATACATTAGAGACTCCTTACAGCTAAAACATAGTGAATCTTCTGCATTTCTTGAATTTCTTAATTTCCTTTTGGGCATTAATTGAGACTAAACTTTGTCTCCCTTAGCAACTAGAGAATCCCCTTTCGTGAAGCACATGTTTATGAGGATCTTGAGTTTGTTGTTATAGAGGTTCTTTAACTTATTAGAGGTTTTGAATTTTATGAATCAAATAACTTTTAACGATTCTTCCTCTAAACTTTAATCTTCCATCCAAACTCAATTCCTCAAAAAAAAAAATTATGCTTAATATCATGCAATTCCATATATAAGGATTCATAATAGGAAGTCACTGTATGAAGAATATATAGATTATTATTTGCCAAAAATGAATTGGTTTCAACAAAACTTGAATAAAACAAAATTTGAATTCATTATTTGCAAAATTAACATAAATAACAAGGTTTGTTCAAATAAACAAATGAAATCAAATTTCGCCTAAATGACGGTACAATATGTCTTTCAAAACCAAAATTAGAAAACCAATACAAAATAATAATCTAAAACATTCTTCACTTCCATCACTATAAACTTGACATTTCTAAATATATTCATCTTTCAGAATCAATTGTCTTCTGATAGCTTAGGCAATCCTTTCTTTGCACGCCAAACATGATATTTTGTGCATTCCTTCTTCATGTGTCCAACTTTATTACAAAAGAAACATTTATTAAACTGTTTTTGTTTCTTTTGTAATGGACCTTTAGAAGCGTCATCATTAGGATTCTCAGTTTTCTTTCTTTTACCCTTGTCATTAGAGGTACTGGTTAAGTGAGCACTTTCAGTCCTTTCTTGCTTCAAATTCTCCTCTTCTTGAACATAATATGAAATGAGCTCCTTAAGAGACCATTTCTCCTTCTGACAGTTATAGGAAATCTTAAAATGTCCAAACTGTATAGGAAGAGAGTTCAAAATAAAATGTACAAGCAAGTCTTCTTGCAACTCAAGTTTCAAGCCTTAAGTTTTGAAGCAATATTTGACATTTCCATAGTGTACTCTCTCACATTTTCATTGCCTTGCTACCTCATGGAAGTCAAGCTTTGAAGAAGTGCACTTGCTTCCGCCTTTTCGCTTTTCAGAAAGCGCTTTTCAATCTCAGCAAGGAAATCTTTAGCACTTGTAATTTCTTCAGATATCGTACCTCTATAGACTTCTGGAATGTCGCGCTTAATAACCATCAAACACATGCGATTTGAGCGATCCCACTTCTCATATTCTCTCCTCTCGTCAGAGGTGCTTGAGTCCTTAAGAGAAGGATGTTTCTCAATCCTTAACGCAAGGTCAAGATCCATGCAGCCAAGAATTATCTCTATGTTTTCTTTCCAATCCTTAAAATTTGTACCATTGAGGACCGGAACCGAATTTAAGTTGACAGATATAGAAGCTATCGTAACTGTATTTTATACAAGAGAAACAAAAGAATTAAGCTCACATCGTAAAATAATAATTATATAAATATATTCAAATAATGTCTATCCCATCTCAATACACCCAATGTCCCATCAATACCAAGTCTTTGGACAGTAATATTAACTGCTAGAGGTATCTTGGTGTAATGATCAACACTGATAATAAGAACATGTCCAATAACAAACCTATCTTTGGATTGATTTTATTATTGACACGTAAAATACCTTATAATTATCACATGTTACCATCACAGGTGTGTATACAATCTGGCCAAATATTAATCTTCCTTTGGACCGACTAATACTCGCATGGATATACATAAACACGAACACTTATAATCTTTCTATAAACTACTCCAGATAAAGAAGACTCACTTTGACAATATCTTAATTATCAATAGCTTATTTAAAAAATTATAAACAAGACCAAAAATTGAATTTTATTTATTCCTGATTAATTATTAATTTTACTTTTATTTATCCTTAATTAAAAATTAATATTACTTTATTTAATAATTTTAATCCAAATCTAATGATCCAAAATTGGATCAACAATCTGCACAAGATTTGGGCCGGCACCAGATTTTAAAAAAATTTTAAAAAATCCAAAAAACTCATCTGATCCATATCCAGTCCAAAAAAATTCCCAAAATTGGATATGCCTTATTGGACATTCCCAGTCCAGATTGTGCCTTATTGTTCCCATATTGGGCCTGTCGGGCTTGGGTCACTGCCCTCAAGCCAGAAGAAACCCTAGCCGTTAGCCGTTCAAGGGTTGAACCTTGCCGTCGGCCGCGCCGTCAGCCGCCGATCGAACCACCGTCAGAAGACCCCATGACCAACAATGTGAAACTGCGAACACAACCGGATCGATGAAAGAAGAAGGAGTCGTGCTGCGAGTCCTTCACTTCACCGTGACCACCGTAGATCCCGCCGCGAGTGAAAACCTTCAACCTGCAGGAAATCTAAACAACAGAGTGAAGGCCACCATGACCGCATCACCGCAGCGAACCAGAAGCGCGAGACCTACATCTCACCGTCAGTCACGAACGACCCTTGCTGTGACCACCACGGCGTTGACGCGAAGCCTCCTCCACCTGAAGAGAAACAGAACCAAAACCACCACAGGAGACGAAGGCCGAAAGCATCCCTGAACAAGCTACTGTCTCAACGCACCGTGACTCCATCACAAACTTTAAACGAGAGAACTCAAGGGTGAAGAAGCAGCTTTCGCGATTGTGGATATTTCTCCCAAACCAGAACGCGATAAACAAAAATAAAACATAACAACAACAAAGCAATGTCCTGGATTGGCACAAGGTCCTGGATTTGCTCTCGAAACTCATGTTCAGACGCCGTTGGTGATGAAGCAGGGGACGCACAACCAGATTATACATTTTGCTATTAGGGTTAAAAATTGGAATTTCCAATTTGGGGTTCAACATTAGGGTTTCAAATTGGGAATTTTCCCAATTTCGATTTCTGAATTTAATTATGGTTTTGGTTTCTCCAGCACCACCAAAAACGAAGAAGAAGAAACTAGAAAAGGAAAATTTCTTAGAGTTTTAATCTGGGGCCACCCAAAATTAGGGTTCCGAAGCATATTCAAAAATCAAAAATCAAAAATTGAAAATTCTTAATTGGATTTTAATTTCCAGTTCTCACCAAGAATTAATACCCGTAATTGATTACAGATTTGTAATTCATGTTCAATTAAAAATTCCCAAATTAGTTTATGCAACTTAATCATATATTACCAATTGTTAGAATTTATGATTGACAAATATCGATTAATGAGCAATTGTTAGTCTCTTTAGATTTTCTCTTCTGATGGGATAAAGAGAAACAAACAGAAATGAATTGTTGTATTCTGGACCATGATTTCTTAAATAACCTCTGGTAGTTAATATTTTTTAGTTTCAATAATTACAATTTGACCCCTTCAACAAATTATAATTATTGTTGATCTCTGTACAGTTTCATAATAAATATACTCTTAACCATATTTATCTTAATTAGATCACTTTATAAAATTGATTAATAAAATATAATGACCCTAACAAATTTAATATTTACTTTTGAATTATATAAAAGTGACCGAAATTGCTAACAGAGATGTTGCTTATTAGTTTTAAAACACATATACTTGATATTTGTTGTGAGATTTCAGACAAGGGGAGATGATTTTGTAGCAGAAGAGGATCACAAAAGAAAGTGGCTTCCAGAAGATTATTCATGTACAAAATGAACATGATTCATTTCGATTCCAAAGGTTAGTGCCAAATTCATCTTCACCAATTTGAATGCACTAATATTTGTGCTTGTCGATAGTCTCAAAAGAAGCTGGTTCGGTTATCCAATTTACTTGTATGTTCCAATCACAATAACAATGACAGGCCACTACGGTTAATTAGGCATTTATGTCATATGAAAAAAAATGTTTCATGCATTTCTTAATAACATATTGAAAATCATGCATCTTAAAATGAATTTAGAATATAAAAATAAATGTAAATTTCATGTTAAAAGTTGATTTTATAATAAAATTAAGTTACACTAAAATTCATTTCTTAATATAATATTATTAGTATTTATAAATTAGATTTTTCAAAATTCGAACTAATTCGTGTAGACCTAGGTATGATTCACTTTACTTGGATATATGAATAGTCTCAACATCTATAAAACTCATAATGATCGTTCAAACTTTTTTTACGCCTCTTTCTCTTACCGTTTAAAAATCATTGAAAATTTTATAATAATAAAAATGTAAAAATAGGGGTGAATGCATTCCATATTCTCTTTTGGAGAAGATTTATGTTTATACATTTTAAGTGTTTTAAAAATCATTTTCAAATTTGAAAATATATTTCACAACATTTGTTCTATAATTTTTATATTTCGAAATGATTGAGAATATATTTTTGAATTAAAAAATATCTTCTAAAAGACTCAACTTCAAATGTATTTTTATTTATCAGATCCAAAAACACTTTCTAAAACACCAAATCCAAAAAGTATAAAAAAAGTAAGAAAGTATTTGAATTTTCGTTATAATTTTAATAAGGGATAATTTGGAAATTATAAATTTTTATAGGGGTGCAGGAAGAAAAAGAGGAGCGTGCAGAAAGAAAGACCCATCTGATCTCTTGATCTAAAAAATATTTAATTTAAATCCAATCCAAAATCTAATCCAATTAAATGAAGTGAGTTTAAAATCTTAAAATTTAAATTTAAGTTTAGAGTAAACCTATTTAAATAGACTTAAATAATATTAATTTAAATTGAATTTCATAATTTGGTGGAAATGCATTTGGCTTATTTGAAGTTAGAATTGATAACTTGAATAATGGGCATTTACTAGCCATTTATGTTGAAGTAGAATATCAGGCGAGTAAGCTAAATTTATTACATAAATATGTAGTTACGAATTACATTGGCATTGCAATTATAATCTGAAATTTGAAACCTTGCTTTAATGGATGAAATTCATGAACGCTTTTTGTTAAATGTAATTTAGTAACTAAAAATATAATCAAATTATAACATATAAGTCGAATAAACTTCATCTTAACTATTCATTTTATGAAATTGCTATAGGTTAAGAGTCCATTTTTGTAAGATTTTTACCATTATAGGTAACTTTTTGATGAATACTAATATATGTTTAGTATTTTTTTTTTGTTATGTTTTAAATGATTAGTTTATAAGAAAATGGAAAAAAGTAGGCTAAATATTATAATAGTAAATTTTATTAATAGATTAAACTTTAACTTTAGAGTAGTTGGAAAATAAGTAGTCCCATAAAAGTGCATGAAAATGAGTTATGATTTTGGAATACTAAATTATGAGTAAACTTATTTAAAATAAAAACATTGTTTCGAGAGAAAAAAATCACAAGAGAAATAGATACATATAGAACTGTAATGACACCAGTCGAAAAATTTGGACAAGACAAAATTTTTCATTATCTTCATGTTACTTTCTTTACCAGATTTTCTCCTTACTTAGGACTACATGTAACCATTCAATCATGTATTACTTTTGATTACCTAAATATATTCAATTCTTTTATATATTTACTAGTGATTTAAATGATAGAATTTCATAGAAAATAGAGGTTAATTAAGACACTTAGAAACTAATGCATTTACATGTTCCTTAAAATATTTGGAATATATTTTTTCATCTTATTTAATAATTGAATATTTGGAAAGTGAATTCAAATCAATTCAAAAATTTCCAAACAAAAACAAGAAAATTAAAAAATAAGATTAAAACAAAACTAATGGATTTATTTGGTATGAACCAATGTGAAAAAAAATAGACAATGTGCAAAGTTTAACTTTTTTTTATATATATTTATTTTTTACTTTCAAGGTTTAATTATTTCGAAGGTTTCTATTTCTGCATATTCGTATCAATTGGGTTCTCGTATTTTGAAAGTTCTCAATTGGGTCCTTATTTTGATAAAATTGAGTCAATAATGCCCTTGTCGTTAATTGTTGTGAACAACGTTAACTTTTTTTGTGAGGTGTTATGTTGAGGTATCCTTTAATTACGACGTGACACAATATGAGGTTATTGCGTGGATATTTATATCATTTTAAATTTTAAAATACACGGGAAGAGCATATGCGGTGCTTGACAGCTGAGGCGATGAGAGCCCGTCGAAATTGTGACGGAGGCGCGACGAGGGCGCAAGGGCGCATTTCTTCTTCTTCCATCCGTTCCGATTCGCAGGGAAAGGAGGAAGCTTCCTTCCCCTCTTCCTTTTCTAATTTTGATTGGGTTTTAGGGGTTACTATTCGTTATCTGATTTTTGCGAACTGTGATGATTGTTGTGCTTCTTTTCTACAAATGTGTTTTGAAGTTTCACTGTTGCAATATTAGGGTTAGGGTTTGGATTGAGAATGTTAAGGCATTAAGTTTGGGGATTTTTTTTTTTTTGGTTCTGTTCACACTGTTCTAGTTCGTGAGGGTTATTCACAATGTTATTTCAGTTTTTTGGTTTCTAAATTTGGGAAGTGCGTTAGGGATATTGTTGATTTGATTGAGGGTGGGATGATTTATGGATTCTGTTAAACTGCCTTTTAGTCGCGTAAGACAGAACAAAGAACTGATCTCCACTAATGTAGCATAGGGCAACCAAAATATCAATCCTAGGACTCAGCTAATTAAGATTAAAGTGTATGGTTAAGGTCTTGTATTTTATTTACTACTTATTTACTATTAAACTACTAAAGAGGTGGGGACATTTAAAATGAATGAAACTAAAAAGGATAAAAATAAAAATCCAAACTAAAATCTGTTTAAAAGAATAAAGAAACTGAAATGAAATATAAAAGAAAAGGAAATAACATTCTAAAATACTCAAAACAAAATTAAAATCTAATTACTATAACTACCTAAAACTGTAACAAAACCTAAACTAAATTGAAAATTGAATGCAACTAAAATGATTTAAAATCCAGAACTGTAATGATAGAAATGATCAAATTAACACAAAATTTCCAAAGAATAAAAGTCACATAACAGAACCTAAATGAAAGGAAAATTAAAATCACAATCTGAACTACGAAATATTCTAAGATCAATTCAACAGAAATACTAAAAATAAAGAAGCAAACTAAAGATATGAAGCTAAGCAAAGAGCATAGACAAATGTGCAATAGATTGAATGAAAGAGTCTCAATTCCTCTTCAGAAAGACATTCCGAGAAAGTTAAGCCCATCACAGGGTCTTTTTAGTTCATGTTTCATAACTTAAAGTGGAAATTCTCACTCAATTACTCAACCAATGCACAGTTTCACAAAAACAGAAAACACAAGACTGAATTGAACATAATCTGATGAATATTTTTACATTGAACTCAACTCTGTCTCGAGAAGACATATGAAAATGAACGCTCACTGTGGAGTCATTCGATTCCAGAGGAATCATAAAGTTGCAGAGAATTAGAATCCAAATCTTTTTCGAAACAATAACAGAAATCAAAAGCAAGAACAAATTCAACACAAAGAAAGATACGAACAAAAACACATAACAGAACTTTATTAACATGAACAAAGAAAATTACAAACAAGATACCGGAGAACACCGAATGAGAAGCTCAAAGATTGTCACGGTTCCATGAATCTCATCAGCAAAATCCAGAATCACGAACACAGTCCCTAATCTAAGAAAAACTAAAAAACCCTAGACTATAGAACGAAATGTAAAATTGCAGAGAGTGTCTGAGAGTCTCGGTGAGTCTCTTATTTACAATACAACAGCCCTTTTATAGGGTTAAAATCCAAAGCAGAAAAAGAAAGAAAAGGAAACGAGAAACCTTCATCATATCTTCCTCATCCAACGACCCTCTTCACTTTGCTTCAAGCTTTTATTTCAGGCCCTTCGATCATCTTCACTATCTTTGCTGGTTCGGAATCCACACGTGCCTCGAGCTTCATCTTTAGGTAAGTGTTGGAGCTCCTCTTCTCGGGCAGGACTGGTCATCTCTTTGGGCAGCTGCTTTGAACCATTGAGTGCTTTCCTCTCTCATTCTTTCACTTTGCTCCTTTCCCTAACTCTGAAGGTTGCGTTGTATTCTTTCTCTCGGAACTCACTGAATTTCTCTTGAAGATTATTTTTCACTTTCGGAGAGATGAAACCCTTGCTCGAGCACCCTCAAAGGCAGCAGACTCAAAACTGAAATGGTGTCGTTTTGCTTAAGCTGCAGTCAGGCCTCTTCAATCCAATCTTGCTGACAGCCCAGTTTCAAATTGATTCATCAAGCATTGTCGTGGCCCAATCCATCATCATCATCATCGTGCAACAGCTCAATTGTGGCAACAGTCCAATTAATCTCAAGTAAATCAAGGCAGCAGCGGCAAATCAGCCAAACCTATCAGCGACCACTTAATTTCAGCCCCTCAACGCACCGTATCACTAATCCATAGGCCCAATCACATTGGCCCAATCAGATCACTCAATTCCAAGAGCATCACAACAAGTTTAATCACATCTTCTCTACACACAAAAGAAACCCAATGCGTCACTTTCAGCAAAAACAACAAAAATGAATTGAAAAATTAAAACAAGATTACTAAAAAATATAGCCTATTCTAAAAGAATATGTTTATTTTATTTTCTAAAATAATTTTCTAAAAACAGAAAACAACCTATTTATTTAAAATCCTATTTTACTTAACTAAAAAGAGCAAATTAAGCGAATTTTTATTTAAAAGCTATTTTTATCATTTTACTCTAATCTATTATATTTCTAAAGAACTAAGAAAAGAATTTTAACAAAGAAAAATATGCAAAAATACAGTGTTATCATATTCCTTATTCCAAGTTATCTCATGGGTTGAGATTTTAGTGTTCTGTGTGTATGGAAGGGAAAGGAAACCTAGCGGGAAAGAGAGCGATGGAGGAATCAATGACTGAAGAAAGGTATATATGCAGAATCAAAACCTACGAGTTCTGTTATTGAGAGATTTTAATATCTGATTAGAAGATAACTTGGGAAATTGTCATGTTTAAAATCATGTACCTCGTCTTCATTTAGCTGCATATGCTCATAAACCGCACGAGTTAGGTACTTATCTAGTTCATGTTCCCAAATCTCAACATTGCTTTCTAACTCTGCAGGGAGAGAGATAACATGACCATATTATACAAGTTGTTGGTATGATAAAAAAAAGGGGGGGGGTTGATTTGACTAACCTTGTACTTAGTTCGAACACTCCCAGTTTGAGAAAGGGCAACAAAAGGAGGAATCCCACCCCCTTGTGATATGCTTGTTTGGTAATTATGGTTGAATTTAAGTTGGATTTCTGCTTGACTGAGTTTATGTTGATATCTACTTCTAATGAATTTGTGATGTTGTGGTAAAACATGTATAGGATGATAAAACTGTGAAATTGATGTCTCATGTGTTTGAATTGTGATGTTAACTAATTTGGTGTTGTTGGACACCAATTAATGTTGTTGAGTGCTAGAATATCCAAATAAATCCTAAGAGCTCAAAGGATCCTTTCGCTAGGCGACCATCGGATTCGTTGGGCGCCCAGATTGGCATTGAGCACCACTTAATTAATTAATGTTGGGTGCCATTGTTCCAGGGATTTCTTTGTTTGAGTTGCGTTGGGTGGCAACTAGGGATGACAAAAAAATTCGCGCCCGTGGATATCCATGGATAAAATCCGCGACGGATAGTTGATACCCGCGGATATTTACTACCAAAACTCGTGGATAGCGAGTATTTTAATACCTACTTATAAACGGGTCGGTGCGGGTATTATACTATCAGTATCCGCAGATATTCGCTACCCGCAAAATATAAAAATAAAAATTTAATTTTTATTTTATTAAGTTAAATTTAATTAAAATTAACATTAATTTATATTTTACAAGGTTAAATTTAAATTAAAATTGTACTATATGAAGTATACCGATTGGAATTAATTGTCATTTATGGACCTTTAACAGGTATTAATAGGTCAAATGACCTTACACTTTAGAAAATATACGGTATTATTGATTATTGTGTTTGATTGACTAAAAATATCCTGTGCATTAATGGTTAATCAATGAGCTTGTCTGTCCTATAAATATACAATTGATGTCTAGGTACAATCATCCTCTTCTATCCTAATAAAATATAGACTTCTTTATGACACGTATCTGACTTGAGCATCATAGTGTTTTCTGCATGTCAACAACGCATCAGAGTGGATAACATTCTCAGAAAAAAGAAAACTAAGCAAAGAAAGACGACCGACTCTTGGACCAATTCAATTGAAACAAAAATTAAATTTTAATTTATATTATATTTTATATATTTTTTGTAATTCTATTTAAATTTTATTTTACTAATTTATAAAAATATTTTTTTAAATATTTGCAGGTATCCATGGATATCCGTGAATTTTAAAATATTTGAGGATATTTTTTAAATAGGTATCCATACGGATAGCGGGTCGGATAGCGGATAGATTTTTTTTGTCGGATCAAGTTGCAGATAGGCACTATCCATGTCCGATCTGACCTGTTGTCATCCCTAGTGGCAACTAATGGCACTGGATGACTTGAATGTGTTTTCTAAATTTCATAACTGATTGTTTGAGTTAAATATGGAAATGGATGGTTATATATTGATGATGCGAATGAAAAATATGTCAAATGTAAAGAAATGAATATATTTTTTTTGTTATTTTTTAATGCATGTGTCTTTGTCTTGTTGAGTCTTATGTTCACATCACTTTAGATCATATTATTAAATGTACCTAATAATATTTTTGAGGATTCTTATTCATCTCAGCCGTTTACGAATTATTCTTAAGTAGTGTGACTTTGTCTATCTTAAATTTGAGGTTTCTCTGAACTTGTGATGCAAAGTGTTGTGTATTAAAAAAGGTATCATGGTGCGTTTTAATCAAAATAATTCAATATTTTTAGGTAATATTAATATTGACTAAATGTGAATACAAGTGATATTCAATTTCTTAAGTGGTATACCAAAATCGAATAAGTATTTTGTATATTTGTTTGGTAATGTTGCTATATTTATTTTTGTTATAAATTATTAAGATGTTTTTATTTTATTTTAAAAAAATTACAATAATAGATTTATTTGTTTATTTATTTGATATGTATTTATTTAACATTAAATTCTTTGTAATATCGTATTTTAACATAAATACACACAAATATCCTTATTTATTAAAAATAAAAATCACAATTTCAAATCTATTATATGTAAAAAAGTCAATAAAACAATTTACTCCAAAACTATCAAACTCTTTGTCATTGTAATGTAGAACTTTTATATATGTATATATATATAATCAATAATGATACTTAAACAATATTTTTTTGATAATATTTGAACATTATTTACGTGTCATTATGTGATTAATCCAAAATTACTCCACAATTAATAATAATAATTATAAATATTCAAATATTATAAAAAAAAACATTCTTTAAGTATCATTATCTTTAATAAAAAAAATAACTTTCCAAGATGGTAATTCTGAAAACTTTTTTTATTTTTACTTTAAATAGTGTTTCACGGGTATTTGTTTTTTCTTAATGCAGCTTTCCACTAATGCCGTGAATAGAAATGTGTACAGTGGGATGAACCTTTTGGCAGCCACTGCAATTTGGCGTGCATGTTTGTTTTTTTCCGGAAATTAAAAAAAGTTTGGAGCTATTTATTTTTTCACCGAAATGATATTAATAATTTAGAATGTTTTTAAAATTACTCTTTTAGTTTTTAAAGTTATAATTAGAATAAGATTAACAAATATAAAATAACACTAAAAAAATATAACTAAGTTAATGATATTTAAAAGAGTACATGTTTAATATTAAAATTATAAAAAAAAATCAAATCAGATATATAATAACACTAAATATAAGTTTTAACCGTACAGAGTATATTATTTAATAGTGTAAAGTTTAAATCCAGAATATAAAATATAGTAAATATTTTAGATTAGTTTTAAAGAAAAAAAATTAAGATAATATCATATTAAAAATATTTTTTCTCACGACTTTTTAATGTAATTAATATTTCTGTTCTTAAGAAAAGTCAATTATGGTTAACAATTTCACTTGAAGATAACAAATAATTGTTTGTATTTTTAAATTTTTATTCATTATTCAGAATAAAATATTACAATTGTTTTCACAGTAATTTTCTAAATCAAAATCCCTCTATGCCAAAAAGTTTAATTTTTATCCTTTAAACATACAATTTTATACATTACGTAAAATATGATTTATATATATATATATATATGTGTGTGTGTGTGTACACACACGTAGGATGTGTAATTCTTATTACTTGTATCATTGCTCAATTTTTAGTAAGTAAATTTTTTCAAAGTAAAATATATGTTTTCACGTGAATTGGTTACTCAAAATTGAATTGTTATGAATTAATAAACAAATTTAATATTAAGATTTAGCCTGACATTCAATTATACAATAGAAACACAAATAAGATATAATAAAATAAATCAAGTCAAATAAGTCGTAATATAAACATCATAGTGTGTATGTATTGAATTTACTTGCTATTTAAATCCAATCTAAACCTTTCTCTTATTTGTACTATTTTTATCAATTAAAAGTGAAAAAAAAAATTAATTTAATTAGCTTTTCCAACATACATTTGGTCTTTTAATTATCATTCATAAAAATCATTTACAACAATGTGAAATATCATATATTTAATTATATCCATTACAAATAAGTGATAATTTATATTATTTGGGTTAAATATGTTTTTAGTCTCTTAACATTAAGTGAAAATTAAAATTAGTCCTTCTTCAAAATTTTTGTCTAATTTAGTCTCCCAACTTTAGAAATGTATGAATTTAGTCCTTTTAACTAAATTTTGTTAGATTTTTTTGATATTTCAAGCATGTTTCCTGATAGCATTTGGGTTGTTTATACTGTTTGACACATTTTTGCTTCAATTTTAACTTAGAAACACGTTTGAAACATCAAATAAAGTTAATAAAATTTGGTTAAAAGGACTAAATTCATACATTTTTAAAGTTGAGGGACTAAATTAGGTCAAAGTTTTGAAAAGGGACTGATTCCAATTTTCACTAATGCCTTGTTCACTTCAAGAGATTTGGGAGAGAGTAATTGAGTGGATTTGAGAGGATTTGAAGATAATTTTTCTTTTTTGTTTTTTTTTTTTGTGGATTTGGAGGTAAGTGAAAGTAGATTTGGAAGTAAAGTTGGTGAGAATTAGTGAATGATTTAATTTATATGATATATTAAAAAAATTTACTTTCAAATTCACTTTCACTTATCTAGAAATTCACTTAAATAAACAACAAAAATTATGTTCAAATCTTCTCAAATTCACTCAATTATTCTCCATCAAATCCATTCAAGTGAACAAGGTATAAAAGTTAAGGAATAAAAAACATATTTAACCCATATTATTTTTACATTTTCAAAATCTATCCATCTTAGGTTGTGAAGTCCTCTTAGAATGTTTAGAGCAAATTTATATATGTTTTGGATATGGGATGAAAGTTAGTGATTTATTATTTTATAATCTAATTAAGATTCAATTTATAATTATCACATTTTCTCTTAAATTAATTATTTGTTAGAAGTATTATTCATAATGAACCCAACAATCATACTATTACTATAGCTTTATAGTAGACCGATCGGATACGATGACAAACTGGATGGAAGGACCGAGCAGTTGATGTGCAAGAAAGCATCTCACGGCCGCTCGGTCCTAATGCGTAATTAATGTTACAACGGCTACTGTTAAGTGGTTAAGGTTTACTTTAATAACTATGAAGAGATAAATTAATTGGTAAGATCTTATAAATTCTATAAATATGGATTTAATTTCGAGGTAAACTCACTTTTAACTTACTATTGAATTAACTAAAACCTATAAAAAAAGATTCTGACTTGAGCATATCTAAGTATATTATGGAGGTCACCTCCATACACCGATCAATTACTAGAATACAGAGTAAAAAAATGTTCGATACACAAAAGCTTTACGAAGGCGATTATATATCCTCGTCTCATTCCAACATAAACACATACAAATCTCGATCATGTCATTTTTGTTCATCACTCACTTATCACTCAAATTGTATTCTCTTAAACTTTGAGAGTGTTTCTTCTACAATACTAATATTCTCGTAAAGAATTCCAGAAAACTTACGAGGTTTTGCTTTGACGACAAGAAAGTGACTTCACTCGAAAAAGCATGATGACAAAATAAAGGTTTCACTTTAATGAGAAAGTTTTGCATATTGAAAATTTGTGCTAGGATTCATAAGGGTCTAGGATATTAAATTCTAACATGTTTTCCACATCATTATGCATATCATTTTTCTGCACCATCACCAGTCATAGGAATAACACGTAAATGTTCAAAACATTCACATTGGTACATCTTTTAACAACAATAACATAATCCAATTGGAACCAAACATGTCCCACGCCATTCACTGCACTCAGCATAAAGAATTGAGTGTGGAAATGAATGACTTTATTTTAAGCTGTATTTAGCTTGTCTGCATTATATAATGTCTTCATTTCATAATTTACCCAAAGAAAATAATAATTATTTGAAATTAACAAATTCTGAAAAACTTTCATAAAGTTACCTATATTCATTAGCAGCACTTTTGAGAAGTACCAGCCAAACTTTCACCAACCAACCATTAAAGCTAAGTCATGCGAGTACTATTATTAGTCCTACCTTTGTTCCTTCTACAGGTAAAAATTAATTATTTCCCACAACATTTAAATTAACTGAATTTGTAACTGGAATATAAAAGTGGTTATTGTTTATTCTTAGAACAAATTAATATTTTTTAAAAATATATTTATATATCAAGAAGCATGGTACTTTATTTTATATAATTAGGAAATAGAAAGTTGAAAAATATAATAAAAAAATGGAACAGTTGGAGAAAAACCTATCAGTTGTTTATATAAGTGGCTTCCACCTTCTGAGACTCTTGTCCCGTCTTCTTGTCGAAAATGGAAGAGAAAGTAAAGTTGAAGTTTTTCTCTTCCTTGTTAACTTTATTCATCTGTGTCTATGCCGCTTACACTGAAACACTTAACTCCCAAACCCTCATTCTCCGTAACCATAACCTCCCCAACCCACCCACACTCTCTTGGCCCGAATCCACCACCTCTGGCTCCGATCCCGAACCCGACCCGTCCACCATCTCCGTTCATCTCCACCACATAGACGCACTCTCTCTCAACAAAACCCCCTCCCAACTCTTCCACCTAAGGCTCCAACGCGACGGCGCAAGAGTCAAAGCTCTCTTCTCCCTGGCCTCATTGAACCAAACCCGAACTATCTCTTCTGGGTCGGGTTTCAGCAGCTCCGTGATCTCGGGCCTCTCACAGGGTAGCGGTGAGTACTTCACACGCCTAGGCGTGGGAACTCCTCCGAAGTATGTCTACATGGTGCTTGACACTGGAAGCGACGTCGTATGGCTCCAATGCAAACCCTGCGCCAAATGCTACTCCCAAACCGACGAAATCTTCGATCCTTCAAAGTCCTCATCTTTCGCTGGAATATCCTGCTCCTCCCCCCTCTGCCGCCGCCTCGACTCGCCAGGATGCAACCGGAAAAGCAGCAACTGCCAGTATCAGGTTTCCTACGGCGACGGGTCGTTCACGTTCGGAGATTTCTCAATGGAAACTCTCACGTTCCGACGAGCGCAAGTCCCGCGTGTGGCTCTCGGCTGTGGCCACGACAACGAGGGCCTCTTTGTGGGCGCCGCAGGTTTGTTGGGCCTAGGTCGCGGCGGGTTGTCGTTTCCAACCCAAGCCGGAACCCGGTTCAACAACAAATTTTCATACTGTTTAACTGACCGAACCGCTTCCACCAAACCGTCTTCGATTGTGTTTGGCGACTCGGCTGTTTCGCGAACCGCGCGGTTCACTCCTATAATTAATAACCCTAAACTCGACACCTTTTACTATCTCGAGTTACTTGGCATCAGCGTTGGCGGCGCGCCGGTTCGAGGCATTTCGGCTTCGCTATTTCGTCTCGACTCGACCGGGAATGGTGGAGTGATTATTGACTCGGGGACCTCCGTAACGCGCCTCACGCGACCTGCTTACGTGGCTCTTAGAGACGCGTTTCGGGTCGGAGCTTCGCATTTGAAACGTGCGCCCGAGTTCTCGCTTTTCGACACTTGTTATGATCTTTCGGGGCTGCCGGAAGTTAAGGTTCCGACCGTGGTGTTGCATTTTCGCGGTGCTGATGTGTCGTTGCCGGCGGCGAATTATCTCATTCCGGTGGATAACAGCGGCAGATTCTGCTTTGCTTTCGCCGGAACAATGAGTGGGCTTTCTATCATTGGGAACATTCAACAGCAAGGATTTCGGGTTGTGTTTGATTTGGCGGGTTCTCGGGTAGGATTTGCCCCAAGAGGGTGCGCGTGATGGAATGTAATGCAAGTTGAGGTTTTGGGAACAACTCTTTCCCTTTATTTTCTTTAGTGTCTCTCTTTGACTATTGGCTTTTTGGTTTATGCGAAATTAGTAGAGATTATAGGAGGAAGATGCTATTTAATTAGTGGTGTTTTCAGCGTTTTACCTAATGAAATGCTGATTAGTGATACAAAAAAATGGTTACCTCGTTAAATGCTAAAAAATTTCGATGTATTCATGTTGCTTGTAGTTATTCTCATCTATTACTGTAAAATCAATATGAAGGGATTAATATTATTATTATTATTATTATTATTATTATTATTATTATTTTCAATTACAAAATGACACCAAAATTATTAAAGAATGAATAACTTCTAATAATGTAATAATCTAATAATGTAAAATTATGTGAGCATCTAAAGGGTGGTGGTGGTGGGTGGTATGGGAGTGAGACGTAAGAAATTTGTGAGTGTCAAAAAGCAATTTGATAGAATATTTAAGATTAAGAAGCAAATAGATTGACATTTTGTATCGTCAATCACGGAGCTCATCTTTTCATTACTTTCCGGTGAATTATTTGAGTAAAACGCGTGAAGAATTAAAGGTTATATTAGATACGAATGATTATCCTTTTAATTTTAAAACTGATATTTATGTTTATTAGGTTTTAATTAAATCTCTTCACTTCTCTAATATTTAAATAAAAATTAGAAAAGTGGAATTTTAAGACTAAACAGAGTAAAGAGTTATTTTTAATTTAAATTAACAAATTAAAATTTAAAATAATAAATGTAAGTATCACTTTAGTAAGAAATTTTATCACTTTTATTTATATATATATATATATATATATATATATATATATATATATATATATATATATATATATATATATATATATATATCACATGTTTTTTTAAAAAATATATGCAATATCAATATCGTTTTATTTTATTCAAAACAAGCACAAAAGAAAATGAATATTTATTTTAAAATTACGAGTGAATTTATTAGTGGTATAGAGGATAAGCTGAGTGGTTAACATTTGTAACTGTTGTTTGTTCCTTCTATCATGATCAAGCTGGTTAAATGTTGGGTCAGTGTTTATGTTAGACTATAATTGGGCCAGTACTCAAAATATTGTTATTGGACCAATGAATTGAGCAAATAAAATAAGTTAGTAAACTAATAAGAAAATGATTAAAAATATTGATAAATGATTGCATGTTAAGAAAGTTGTTAATGAGTAACCGACGAAATTAAAGGTAAATACTCACTCTTTATTGAATATTATCAGTATTATCATGCAAAGTCACTTACTTAAACATCAAGGTGCCTTTTGTAGATACATTCCCACTAGATTCAGATGAGAAGAATTTGAAGTAATACGTTTAGAGGTCAGAGAATAAAAAAAACGACAACAAAAATATATGTCTCTTGATCTTACACAATTATAAACAGAAACAATTAGTATTTTAAGAAAAGTAAATATAATGTCTCTATAATTTATTATTCACAATATTATCCCTTTGACTATAGATAATAAACTTTTTTTACAAATTGTTATTTTAGGCAAATTATATATTAAGATGCACTTGTTGAACTAGTTATATAATTTACTATATGGAGATCTACTAGACAGATTTACTTCAATTAATATTAGACTTACATAAATATAAAATTATTGAATCTAACAACAAAAGCAGTTTAAAAGAGTTAATAAATTATATCGAGTTATGCTTTATACTTAAGCAATAAAATAACGTGCTTTGCATGAAGAAGAGTGGGCCAGCGCATTAGCATTATCTCTTTTGTCCAAACTCTTAATTAAATTCTTACTATTCTTAACCAGAGAAGAAAAACAGAGAATTTAATAATTGTAATGTTATTCAAAACAAATCCCTTGATTACCGCTGTATTAGTGCTGAATAACCTTAAAATTACATTTTTCATACTATATCAGCTTCTTTTCATACTATATCACCTAACTAAAAATAAGGAACATGTCAAAGTACTTGATAAAATAAAAAAAGAATTACAAAGAAAATGGTGGGTCATAGTACAGTTTTAGTGATATTAAAATATCTTGAGATGTACTTTCAGTTAAAAATACAGTAGAAAGATTAGTTGAACATATTTTTTAAATATTTTTATTTAAATAAGAAATGTTTAGTCATTAATTTTATTTTAATATTTATTTTTAGTTTAATAAAGTCTCGTTATAGTTAAACCAATACAATATGATCATTTCCGTATAAAATATTTGAAATAACTGAATTGATTATTTGTAACATAGGTAATATTGTGAGGGGTAATGATACTTTGACATTTAGAATGTGATAAATTTTTGACATGCCACGTATCACATTCTGGGTGGTCCACGTGTTTTAAAAAATAAAATGACAGAATGACGTGGATATACTTTGGAGTTCAAAACAAGTGACTCATTCAAAGATGTCCTCTTGGTGTTAAAAGTTAGCTTAAACTATCCAGCTATTTGTACATTGCTATCACTTTCCTCTCTGCACCATCACTTCAAATAAAAATGTTTCCTTCAGGATGAAATTCGATATAAATGTGTTCTTAAATGATAATTAATGAATTTTATTCAATAAAATTGGTTAAAAACAAACTGTGGAGTTCAAAACAAGTGGCAGATTAAAAAATGTCTTCCTCGTACTAAAAGTTAACATAAACTATCCACTTATTTGTACATTAATCCCAGGTGTTTTACACATTAAATCACGTCATTCTGTCATTTTATTTTTTTAAACAACGTGGACCACCCAGAATGTGACACGTGGCGGTGTAAAAAATTTGTCACATCCTGGGTGTCAAAGTATCATTATCCTATTGTGAGTGGTGTCGTGACTTGGGTCAAAAGAAGACTAACATGGTTTTGGTGTCGTTGTAGTGGTCACCTTCATGTTGTAATGATGTTTTTCAAATATTCTATTAAGGTGTGTTCACTTGCAGAGGTAGATTTGAGAGATAGAGTAGATGAATTTATAAATATTTGAGAATAAATTAAGTATTATTGTTTTTCTAAAGGGGTTTCGAAGTAATTGAAAGTGAATTTGAAAGATAAGTTTATAAAAATTAGAATAGGATATCATCTATCTAATGGTTAAAAAAATTGTTTTAATTGATAGAAAATAAAAATTACCAAAATGCCTTTATAAATAAAAATAATATAAAATAACATTTAAGATAAATATATTTTTTGACAAAAATGATTTGAAATAGTTTTATTAAAAAAAGTTAATAAATAATTAATACAATATATTTTAAAAAATAACTAAGTTTAATTTTAATAAATAATTAATAGAATATATTTAAATAAAAATTTCAATTTTTTTTTTTGCAATTTTAATTTCAATTTCAATTTTTCATAAAGAAGTAATAAAAAATCTTAATAAAACTAAGTTTAATATTTTTGTAAAATATTATTGAATTTAAATACGCAATTAAAAGATTAAATTGTACTAATAATCTGAATAAAAAATTTCTATAAAAAATAATTTTATCATTGGCTAGAGAAAATAAAAAATTAATCATCGATCCTCCAAATCCGTTCTTTTTTTTTTTTTTTAAATACCTTAAAGACACCAACAATGAGATTGGTCACCATTGAAAGTCTCGTTGTTGTTGTTATGGCACTTACCTTCTTCATCTTTATGTTCAAAAACTCAAATCTAAAACCAAAAATGCAAACGTAATGTGACAGTTGCCATCTCAACTTGTTCATCATTGGTGTTGTCGTACTTCTCTTGCTTGGAGGATTTCAAAAATATTCGTATTTTTTTGTTATAATTATTTAACTCAATACTGTCTTACTTAGTTTATATAAACTCAATTTTTTAAATCAATTTAACGCGTAATAAGACTTGATTAAAAAAAATATTAAGATCAATATATAAGATGAAAATAATAATTAAATCTAAAAGCAACTGAAATATACTTGTAATATAATATTTTTATCAAAGTATTATAAATGAAAGAACTCTAAAGCTTGATAAATTGATAGAAAAAGAAGCAAATTAGATAGCTTAGACAGTTGAGGTTGAAAGTCTCAAATTGAGTAGAGATAAGACCAATTCATAGTATATAAGTGAGTGTAAACCTTATTTTACAAGCTAGTCTTTTGAGGTTGAGTTAACCTTAAAGCCCACTTCTTAACATAGTATCAAAACTAAGTTAAAGCCTATCCTAAGGAGATTTACGTTGACATATTGTTCAATCTGCTATCGGGTCACAACAAACCTTACCAAATGGATTTTGTGAGATTAATTTAGGTTTAAAATCCACTTCTTAACAACTGAACCTCTTAAAATTATCCTAAAATAGGACACTTAACACTTTAGAATTTAAATTCTCACACATTCTTAAATTCACAATAAAGGAAAATAAAAAGATAATTTCAACTTCATTAACTTATTATTATTATTATTTAAATTATGTTTGTTTGTGTTTATTTTTCTACATGTAAAATATTTATATTTTTCTCTCCTTTTGGTAAAAATGGATAAATTTGAGGTCATTTTTGTTTGTGCTTCCATAAATTTTTACATTTTAAAATATATATTTTTAAAATATAATTTTATATATTTTAAAAATAAAATAGAATACGAATTAAATAATTTAAACTAAGGTTAAATATAATTTTAGTTTTTAAACTAAACGAATGTGACAAAATTTAAGTAAGTTGAAAAAGTGTTATGTTCCTTAATACTAGAGATGTATATGTGAATGACTATATATATATATATAATACTCTCGTATCTTTTAAATAGAATAGAATGAGTATGAAACATAATGTTTTGCTTTTACGTCAATTTATAGAATTTATGACATGATAAAATAAATAATACCAAAATAATATAAATAAAATAACAACTTACTACATTATATATCACTATTAATTTAATAATAATTATAATAATAATAATATGATATTTAAATTTGACCATATATTAATATAAAAATATTTACATAAAGAAAATTTATTTTAAAATATTTTTCAATTATTTTATATTGAATAAAGTTTATTAAATTGTATCATTTAACATATTTATTGATTCAGTGTACTACTATTTATCAGACATAACAAAATATGTTAAAAAAGATGGATTTTGGAACAATTCATGAAATATGGAGAGAGAAAAAACACTTTACTTATAATTTTTTGCAAAAAATATTGATATTCATAATTCTAAAAATGATTTAGTTATTATTAACTTTAAGAAAATATATTGGATTTTAAAGAAAAATACTAAATTTACTATTTTTTTTTTTATCAAATTCATCTGCATAAAAATATCGGATTAAAAAATTATTTTTGAGGTTACAATTTTTTTACTTAGATTTTTAATTTTTTTTTTTTTAAATTTATTTGCGACCAGTTTGAACAACAAAAACGACGACGTGCTTGGTCTGTGCAAGGCGTTATCGTCTTGCTTGGGGTTTGGGGGTTTATCTGCAATCTGAGTTAAACAGATTTCACTGAAATTCAGGTTTTCATTTCTCACTTTCCATACAGTTCAGCAGAAAGCTTCATTCAACTAGACCATGACCTCGTCACTACTTTCGTTATAACCTTGTTTTTCATCGATGGACATTCTCAATATTTCAAACCCTTCTAACTTTTCAATCCCCTCTTTCTGCCAACCCAAAGCCTTAAAGCCCAAATTCCCACCAAACTATAACAAACCCACATCCCCATTTCGCAGAACCCCATTCCCACTCTACCTGTCTCGCTCTACCGCCGTAAAATTTCAAACTTGGGCGCATTCCGGCCGCCCCACCAAGCGTCGCAACTCCCTGAGGAAGAAGCTCCTCCGTGATCACAAGGTAATCCCTAATCAGATTCCCAACGACCCTCTTTCTTTTTCTGGTAATGGCGTTGAAGAGAGTGGTGTAGGGATTCAGGGGGATTCTGTTGCCGACAGTGTGGTTGAAGCTGAAAAATCAAAGTCCAAGCTTTTGGGTGAATCTGTTTTGTGGAATAAGTTGGAGAGTTGGGTTGACCAGTACAAGAGAGATATTGAGTATTGGGGTGTGGGGTCTGGTCCTGTGTTCACTGTTTATGAAGATTCCCTTGGAGGTGTCAAGAGGGTGTTTGTTGATGAAGAAGAGATTTTGAAAAGAAGCAAGGTTAGGAGGGATGTGATTGGGGACTTCCCTGAAGTAAGAAGTAAAATTTTGAATGCTAAGAACATGGCAAGTGAGATGGAGAGTGGAAACAATGTGATTGCAAGGAATAGTTCTGTGACTAAGTTTGTGGTTCATGGTAAGGAGGAAGGTGGTTTTGTTAAGGCTGTCCGAGGTTTTGTTGCGAAGCCTCAATTACTTCCTAGGCTTTCCAGGGTTGGGAGGTATGTGTTATATGTGTTGGTTGTTATGTGGGTGGTGAAGAAGTTATTTGCTTTTGGTGAAGGAGATAAGGAGGTGGAGTTTACACCACTGGAGAAGGAAATGATGAGGAGGAAGATGAAGGCGAGAAAGGAGAAGGAAAAGTTGGTGAAGGGTTCTGTTGAAGTTATTGTTGAACCTTCGGAGACACCGGTGGTGGACATAAAAAGGCCTAAGTTAGATAAGGAACAACTAAGGAATAATATTTTGAAAGCTAAGGGATCTTCTGATAAACTGGTATTAGGTGATTCGTCTGACAAAATAAAAGCTATATCCATGGAGATGGATTATAAAGTTCAAGAAATAAAAGAAATGGCTAGGCAGGCACGGAAAATTGAGGGAAGAGACAATGTTGTAGTTAACAAGGATTTGGAAACGGATGACTCGGTGATTAGGAAATCATCTGATGATAATGAACTCATAAAAAGGAAGAGCGAACGAGATGACAGCTTAACTGATAATCAAATTGAAGTTGTGCGGGAAACGACAGATAGTAATGTCATTTTGCAATCAACTTCTATTGATGTCCCAGAGAACATTGATAATTCAGTCCCACATGAGGTAGTTCCTGCAGATGAAGGCAATGTACATGCTTCGGATGTCATAGTTTCGGGTGATAAGGAAATCAAGAAACAGGAAATAGAATTTTCTGAAAATAATGTGCACCTGAAGGATAAAGAAAATGACAATCCCTTAGATACTCGTATTAATGGCTCATCTATGACAAATGAAAATTCTGTGAAGAAGAAACGCAGGATCATACGGTCTGTTAAGGAAGCCAGGGATTATCTTTCATCAAAACATGACAAACAAAATCCTGGTGCTGGCACTGCATCTAAACTTAATCCCGTGAAAGAAAGTATTACTGATTTGAAGTCTTCAAGTGTTGTTGATTTTAAGGACCAGAAGAGCCAGAACTTGAAGATGAACATAACTAGATCAAGAAGTGACACATTGAATGGAACATTGGATTCTAAGCCTGCTATAGATGATCATGGAACATTGGATTCTAAGTCTTCAAGTGTTAGCGATTTTACGGACCAGAAGAGCCAGAACTCAAAGATGAACAGAACTGGATCAAGAAGTGACACACTGAATAGAACATTGGATTCTAAGCCTGTTTTAAATGATCATGGAACATTGGATTCTAAGTCTTCAATTGTTAGTGATTTTACGGACCAGAAGAGCCAGAACTTGAAGAGGAACACAACTGAGTCAAGAAGTGACACATTGAATGGAACATTGGATTCTAAGCCTGTAATAAATGATCATGAGGATTCTACTTTGAAGGATAAGGAACTAATCCCAATAAAGAATGACTACAAAGATTCTGGGGTTGAACCTGGCGCAGGAATCCATCAAAAGTCTGCGACCACTTTTGATAGTGGAGTTAATGGCACTGGTCCAACAAATGGGAAATCAGAAAATTGGCCAGAGAAAAACCTCCTCGAAGTTGAGCAAATCATTAGTGATGGTTTAAATGGATTATCAGATTCTAAGCCTTTCACAAAACCTATTGAAGATTCTAATCTAAAGAATAAGGAGTTTAACCCAATGAAGGATGACTACTTCAAAGACTCTGGCGTTGAACCTGGTGTAGGAAACCTTCAGATGTATGACACCACTTTAGACCATGAAATCAACAGCATCAGTACAGAGACAAGGCTACCTTTAATGCCAGAGAATGGTACTTTAAATGGATTATCAGATTCTAAGCCTGCCACAAATCCTATTGAAGTTTCTGATCAGAAGAATAAGGAATTAGGCACAACAGAGGATGACTACCTCGAAGTTTCTGGTGTTGAACCTGAAATAAGAAACCATCTTAATTCAGGTACCACTCTAGATGATGAGGTTAATGACATTAGTACAGAGACAAAGGTGTCTGGAAAGACTGAAAAATGGCTTGAGAAAAACTTCCATGAAGTTGAGCCCATAGTAAAGCAAATTAGAGTTGGATTTGGAAATAACTACATGGCTGCAAAAGAGAGAGTCAATCAACCTCTAGATATGCCCACTGAGATGGAATCACTTAGAGGTGTTGGTGATGATGGAGAACTTGACTGGATGCAAGATGATCATCTTAGGGATATTGTCTTTCGAGTCCGCGAGAATGAGTTGTCTGGAAGGGACCCATTTTATTTGATGAGTGATGAAGATAAGGGCACATTTTTCAGAGGTCTTGAGAAAAAGGTGGAGAAAGAGAATATAAAGCTTTCTTACGTACATGAATGGCTCCATTCCCACATTGAAAATCTTGATTACGGAGCAGGTAATTACCTGTTTCTGAAATGAAATGATATAGATAATTTGATCAACTTTTAATTTCTTGAAATGATTTTAGCTGCTTCATTTTTGGATTAATATGTTCCTGGAAATTCCCCAATTATATTAACTGACATTTTCTTCTAAATAAATTTAAACACGATGCTAATAGTTGTCTTTAATTCCTCTAGATGGCATTAGCATATATGACCCGCTGGAGAAAATCATACCACACTGGAAAGGGCCTGCTGTAGAGAAAATTCCCGAGTTTCTTAATGAATTCCTTGATGAAAGAAAGACAGGTTTCACCACAAATATGAATCCAGTGAAGAAGGATGAGAGTGGCTTTGCTATAACATCGTCTGATTCCTCTGCACAAGAAAAGTTTGATGGCCCTACAGCGCCTACCAAGAAGTTGAAAAATCCTAGGACTATTATTGAGGGAAGTGATGGTTCTGTTAAAGCTGGCAAAAAATCAGGGAAGGAATATTGGCAGCACACGAAGAAATGGTCCCAAGGATTTTTAGACTGTTACAATGATGAGACAGACCCAGAAGTAAAGTCCATAATGAAGGATATGGGGAAGGATTTGGATCGCTGGATCACTGAAAAAGAAATAAAGGAAGCAGCTGAACTAATGGACAAACTCCCCGATAGGAATAAGAGTTTCATGGAAAAGAAACTCAACAAGGTTAAGAGAGAGATGGAGTTGTTTGGCCCGCAAGCAGTGGTTAGCAAATATCGTGAATATGCAGACGACGAAGAGGAAGATTACTTATGGTGGTTGGATCTTCCACACATTCTGGTACGTGTATACATCCTGTTCTTGGTTTTCCAGTTTCCAGTTGTTCACTAGCACACATGAAATCACAGATGACATATCAGCTGTATATTTGCTCTGTTTTTCTGCCCATTGATGCTGAATTTATTTGACTATTTTCTGTCAGTGCATCGAGTTGTACACAGTTGAGGAGGGAGAGCAGAAAGTAGGACTTTATTCATTGGAGATGGCTGGAGATCTTGAATTGGAACCTAAGCCACATCATGTGATTGCTTTCCAAGACGCCAATGACTGTAAAAACCTTTGTTACATAATTCAGGCTCACATGGAAATGCTGGGAAATGGTCATGCCTTCGTTGTTGCACGACCTCCTAAGGTATATGTGTGCTCTCATCAATGTCATATAAATCGTTAACCTTCCACAGTATTCCATTGATAACACACTGATAACACTGTTCGAAAAACCACTGTAGTGTTTTCTTATTCCAAAAGCTTTGGTTTTTAACAAAACTTAATGATGTCGTATGATCCATAGAGCAGATCTCACCTAGTGGAACAAGGCTTTGTTGATGTTGTCTTTAAGTGTGTAAAATACTTTGATGTTATCTGAACTTGTATTGCATTTCATAGGATGCTTTTCGAGAGGCTAAAGCAAATGGGTTTGGTGTTACCGTCATCAAGAAAGGTGAACTTCAACTCAATATAGACCAACCACTAGAAGAAGTGGATGAACTGATTACAGAGATTGGCAGCAAAATGTATCATGATATGATGATGAAAGAGCGGTCTGTGGACATAAACACATTAATGAAAGGAGTTTTTGGTTTTAATGACCGCTCCATCAAGAGGTAATGTTAGATCATGTTAGACATTATTATCAACTTTGACATTTCAGTTATGAATACAAAACATGGAAATCATATTAAATTTTTTTCATGATTGTGTATATTATATTTATTGATTTCATTTGTATCTTAAAGGTTAAAGCGGAAGTTGAAGAAATCCAGAAAGGGGTGATGGCTGTAAAACTTTCAACAATGAGACCAGTTGAAGACAGTGAAATTGATTTGTATATATATTGAGTAACATATTGCTACCAACTTAGAGCTCCACTTGTAGAAAAAGTAAGAAGTGAGGATTTTGATTTATTTTGGCATTGAAAAAAAAAAAAACCTTTTTTACTATATAGTTTTATAGCCATGCAAGTGTAGAAAGTTTATCATTCTGTTCACCATTTAAAATCAATAATTCTTCATATATGTATGTTGGATTTTGATAAGGTTTAATCATTTCCTAAGTCCTTTTTTTGGTGAGAATCTCAATTTAGTTATGTTCTTTTTTGATATCTCAATTAAGTCCTTATTTTTATGAAAATTGAAACAATTACATTCTTTCCATTAAATTAGGCTTAACAGCGATATAATTAAGTTGATGTGGAGGGTAATGTTGGCTTTAAGTGACGCTACACACCCAATCAACTAATAGGAGGTAGCCACCTCATCAGATCTTGCCACATTAGCTTCGTCTCTTCCACTTAGAAATCCTAATTCTCTTTTTCCTTCCTTGTGCCGCCGTCAACAACCACCTCATCGGATCAATATCTCACCACGAGCTCCACCATGTGCTGCCACAATTCTTCAAGAACCCTAATCACAAGCTTCCCAAATTCTCCACTAGAAACCTGCAGCAAATAAAAAACCCAATTAACCCCAATTTCTAGAAACTCTCAAATCAACCATGGCAACACCATCAATTTCATCATGAATTCAAGCCACGCAATTAGTTCGCACCAGTAACCATTTTATCCGTCGCAACAACACCACGACCATGGAAAACAACCACCATGAGCATTCATTTGCACACAGAGAAACCTAGATATAGAAGAAAAACCCAATAACGAACAGAATCCACCATCTCTTTTGCAACTGCGAAACCCAATAACAGACCACCGCAAGAACCCTTCCTCGCGAACCCACTAAATCGGACAACCGTGACCCACCCAGATCGCAACCAATCTTCTCCTTCAAGAGCGAATCCACCGAACCCAATCGCAAATTTCTCTCCTCAATTTGTGCAAACTACGCCTCCATCTTCCTCGAGCAACCACCACTATGAAGCCAGCCTCCATTTTCGTTCCCAATGTGCACCTGTGCAGAAACCCGAAAACCACAAAATCGCACTCAAGCAATCCATGAACCATTCTTCCTCACGAACATCACAAAACCCATTTTTCATCGCGCCACCATGAGTTCCATACCTAGAATTTGCAAAACCTTAAACTACAATAAAAGAACCAAGCAAGAAACCCAGAATCGTGAGTTTGGATTTTGGCCTGAAATCTTTGTGGAAAAAAATTCCTGTAATGGAATTGAACGTTTTAGTTATTGATGGTGAGGAAAATGAGTGCTGCGGTCTAGCGATGTTAATGATGGATTAGGAAAAATGTTAAAGTTTCTGGAGGTGAAAGATGATGACATGTCAAGGGTTGGTTCAGTTAAATATTTAATAAAAAAATAAAATTTCAATGTTAATAGGTCATGTCATCATTCATTAATATCGTTATATTCAATTTAACGGTAAAAGTTTAATTGTTACAATTTTTACAAAAATAAGATCCAATTAGAAAATCAAAATAGAACATGACCAAATTGAGATTCTCACCAAAAAAACCTCCTGATTAAATCTTGTGATAATGTCTTTTACATTATTTTCATGCTTGTACTATTTATTGTTATAATAAAACTTTTTCAATGTTCTGGTGGTGGCTGCGGATCCTTTTTAAAAGCAAAAATGCTGATTACCGTGAAATGATTTCGTCAAAGTTGAATAACTCTGTCAACTTTGCCAGCTATGTTTTCTGTCAAAAGCCTATTTATATTTTTCTAATTGTTACTATATTTATTTTTAAAATGGCATCAATGCTCGTGTCTCTTCTCATTTGGTGTAGTTCTATATTCCTGATTTGAAAGCTAGACTGAATGTAGTTTCTGCATACTTTATGTCCTAATTAATTCAAATTACTGAAAATTTTTTAAGAGTTTTTAAACAAATTTTACTAGAACATCTAACTAAAATTCACTATTTCAAATAAAGACTATTCATTGTAAGTTTTGAAGACAGTTTACAAACTTTGAAGAATTGGTTTCTCCAAAATCTCATCTTTCTTGAAAGAGAAAGTCAAATTTGATGGGAGGAGGCAATTTTCTGATATTTTAATCTGTTGCATTGTCACTGCCAAGATTCCACTTCAATAGTACACTCCTTCATAAATTAATACTTTCAGCATTATTTCATCACAAAAATGGTATTGATTATCCTGCACGGCTATTGAAGCTTTGTAGAAGTTGGAATACCTGAACTATGGTTGAAAAACTTCTCTTCAATTAATTTATAAAGTTCTTTACCATGAATTTTTAATTTTTTTTAATTTATTCATAAGTTAATGTTGACTCTTGAAAAATTTCTTTTTTGTTTTTACTTTCTCTCTTTAAAGTTCTTACTGAAAAATTGTTCAAGCAAATCTTTGCAATGTGCTTTTGGGAGTTTTGGATTTCAATGATATAAGGGTAGAAAATGATTTCATTTCTTTTGATCCAGACCTGTACTTTAACACCTCTCACTTTCAAAAAATTATTATATAATATGAATCATCACTATTTTATATAGTCCTGGATGATGTATGCAAAATTGGCATTATTAAGAAAAATGTAATAATATCAATAGGTTCATATAATTTCTTCTCTTTGATTTCAACACTTAAGTATAATATTAATTAATAATCACTTTAGATGGAAATTTTTAGAAGATAATTTATTTATATATAAAAATTTGAAATATTTCAAAATAATAAATATTACTTAGATAAAGAATTTAAAATTAAAAAAATTGATGATAGTAACATAATTATTTTTTAAAATTAAATTATTTCTAACTGAAAATAAAAATTAATTTTTTTGGGCTAATATCAGATGTTGACATAAACTAATATTATTTTTAGTTGATATTGGTATAATCGATATTCAATAAAAATGTAAATCAGTATTATTTCTCAACTAATATTTTTCCTGACTTACATAGATAAAACTATTTTTCAGCTAACATCAACCGAGATTTTTTATGATATGGAAACTATTTTTTGCTTTGTCACTCAATTTTTTTATTTATTATCTGTTCAAATTATCTTCTAATTCACATAATTGAAATTATTTTTGTATTAAAACTATTTCATGAATAATATTTGTCAAAGTTTTTTCGACTAATATTGGTAATGCTTTTTGGTAGATGTCCACAAAATATTTTTCTTTATTGGAGTTTGGAATGATTATTCTTTTGTAGATGTATTTAAGATTGAAGTAATAATTTTTGCATTTAAAGGTAATTGAAATACTCAAGTTAAAATCTAACAAATTGTAATAAAATTATCTGAATAAAACATTTTAAAACTTAAATAATTTGAAATGAAAAATTCAATACAGTTAAATTTTCTATAAATTATAAAACTCTCTATCCAAGCAGAAGCAAGGTGAAGCTATGAAGTCAAAAGGAAAAGGATTTATAGAAGTGAAGAGGTAAATTTCAATGAAAGAATTTGTGAAATGCTGGAAATACTAAATGTTAAGACCTAGGAAGTCATACTTGAAATAATGTAAAAACAACCATTTGAGCTATAGATATGTACTGAAAAACAATTATACAGAACATTGCTTATATATACCAACTTCTATGACAGAATCTGATCAAGGTGCTGGTCCATGATTTCAGAAACAGCATCAAGAAATGTTTCTTCACTTGTGCCAGGAAGAACAGAATCCAGAGCTGCCTTTACAATTCCCTCAATCACAGACTCCTTGTTCAAGGATTCCCTGCACATAAGGCTTCCAATGCCAAAAGGGGTCATTCCTCTCTCCACTCCTTTCTTCAGAAGCATGGTTGAGATTTGAAGGGTGCGTGCACATTCAACTGGCAGATTCCACCCATGAAACTTCAAAAGGGCAATATCTTCATCGGCATTCAGTGACCTTATATAGTCAATGATCTCTGGAGAGTATGGTTGGCGTGCTTGGGGCCAATAAAGCCATTCAAAGGTACAATCTTCAAACTGTTGGAATGCCAAAAACATATCAAGTAACTGCCTTGAAGTATATACAAAGATTCAAGGGAGAAAATCAGCACAAAATAGAATTTGGATTTTCCTGTGCTATTTCTCTGTCGTGCTTTCAAAATACACTGCTGGACACTGATTTTAATGTTTAAAAATATATTATAAAGACTTTTAATCTGTCTTTTTAATGCTCAGTAAAGGACAACACCAAAAAACTCAGAGCAGAGAATCTGGACTCCACAAAATATCACTAACAAAACAAGAGAGAGAATATAATAACATTTTTCAAAAACTTGTATAACATCAGAGCCTTGGGAGAGTCAGCTACATGAATTATGCTTCTTTCAAAACAGGTAATTGCTCCCAGAAAATAATGTTTCCCACTTCTCAAAATAACAACTTTTTATGAAATGAACATAGTAGTGAGAAGAATGGCACCTGAAAAGGCATATCCTCGCTGACATGCTAGGAAAACAATGTATAGTAGAACAGTTCATTAAAAAAGAAAAGGAAGAAAAGAAAACAATATACTCTCAAAATAACCCCACCCAATAAACCTTTTGTAAGCTATACTAAAAATGAAACTTGATTGAATATCATATTGGGTCAAGAGCAGCAGAATTCTGCAATCTGTAAATAAAACATATACCACCCAAAAACAAGCAGGATAAGACCCAAGTTTAAAGCATTTAACACCAAGAACACTATAAAGCGCCACAAGATGCATTAAAAGAGAACAACTGATGGATAAAAATAAGATAGAACAACTGAACTGAACAACATAGATAAGGTGCTTACACTAGTGGGCAAGCAGTATCCATGATCAATTGGAATCAACACAGCCTGGCCATTTTCCTCCTCTTTGCCGATCAAAATATTCCCGGCATGTCTATCTGCATTTGCGAGCCTCATGTCTAGAACAGTAATTTTATGCACTTCCTTCACTGGAAAAGCCCCAGGACCCATATCCTCGCAGCTTCCATTGTTCTCCATGAACATTTGCAAGGAGCCAAGCTTAGTAGTCAATTCCCCAGGATGGTTAAATCCTTCATGCAAGCACTTAACCATAACAGTTGGAGGAACCCCAGCAAAGCCCTTCTGATCACCAAATATTGATCGATGACCCCTCATTGGATGGTCCAAAATATAAGCTGCAACTTCCCTGAACGCTCCCTGACCAACTCTAGTACCCTTCTTTAAGCCTTCACCATCTACTGAGAAAGGCAAACCTCTAGGGTTATTCACAGCCATTGGCTCTTCATCAATGGGCTTAAAAACAGATACATACTTTTGCCCAGTTGAATCAAGCATAAAGTAGGCTCCCCCTGTACCCTCTGCTGATCTGATTGGATAATTTCCACTGTTTAGTCCTTCGTATGTCATGTTTATCATATTCCAAACCTCTGAAGCCAATTCAATTTTCTTATTAACAATGACAGGCTCCAAAAGATCTCTATCAAGAGCCTTCCTTGCCACAATTGGCTCGTTGGTTCCATCCTCCCTTCCCTCGTCTTCTTTACTAACATCACGTTCTCTTCTACAATTATTTTCACTAGCATCGTAATCTTTTGTACCATTCAACTCCTTGGCCTTGACCGACAACTCATCTTGTCCTGTCCTAACTTCAGCATATTTGACTCTAACAAAAAGATGAATCACTGCATCATTATATTTACTACAGATATCATCAATAACCCTCTGATCCTCAAGCAGCTCCCCGTTACACACAACCTCCTGCTGTTCAGGATCAGCAAAGCGCTTCTCCTTTTTTGCAATCTGCTGCTTCACATACCCAACATCCCTGCATTTCTCCACCTGAAAGGTAAAGTCTTTTCCAGAAGAGGTTCTCACACTGATGGTCTGGAGATCCGACAGCCTAATCACCAAATGCAAAACATTTCCTTCCGTAACCCCATAGTCCTTCAGCAGGGAATTGCTCCGCGCTAGCTCTCGTCCATCACAAACCAACTTTTGTTTGTTTGTCAATGAAGGAAGCCCCTCAACCTTTTTGATTTTGAGTTTCAACGACTCAATGGTATCGTATGGAAGGACACGCATCGGAGTCAAGGATCCCGAATGGGAGAGAAATATGAAAATAAACTCATGATCCAATGACAAGTGAAGTGGAGTATGGTATCCATTTGAAGACAGTAACAGTTCCCTTGGAACAGGGCTAAGGATGGTGACACCAGCAGAAGACATTTCTAATGTTGATTAAGGCAATGAAAACCAAAGGTCGAGGCTTTCACCTAAGCCTGAACCCTAGTTTCTACAATTTTTACAATAACACAGCCATAGGATTTATACAATTACAGCTGACTGGGTATGAGATTACACACAACCCACCTACCCAGATAATCAAACAAGCTCAAAGCGAAACTTTAAAAACGTATGCACACAAGGAACAATTTTTCGTTAGAAATGATGAAAAATTCTAGACCCAAGCCCTAATTTCCCATCATTTCCCCACCCAAACCTAGAATCAAGGTACCCAGCAGAGAAAAGCTGTAGGATTTGGATCCAATTACAAAAGGGCCAGAATCAATTGCTATAAACTCGAGAGAGAGCAGATTCTTACCCTGGGGAAGCAGAAGTAGAAGCAGCAGAAAGTTTGAACCTTTGACACGAATAATGCGAAATAAAGTATTGGGGCGGTTTTCTTAATGCGAGTAGTGGGAAGAGTTTTCTATTCAATACTCGAGAAAGTAGGGAAGGGTTGTTATGTTATTGTTGACTCTGACCAAAAACGAGAAACACAAATGGGAGATAGAAAGAGAGAGAGAAATGGATTGAAGAACAAGAAAGACGCGTATACGTCAGGTGTAGAACTACTAGTATACAGCTTTTGGCGTAAGAAAACATCAAAAGCAAAGGATTTATACTTTATACCGTACACGTATACGTATAAATAGGTGACTTTTTTATTTGGATTTTTCTTTTGGCCCTGTTCTTCGTACACAAATAGTGATTATGCAGTTTCGGAGAAGCCGTTGCATTCAGAATAAAGTGGCTTTGTCTCTTACAGCACAGACTTTTGGACAATAAACAACTACAAAATATTAACCTAAAAAGGTTCATAACGTTAGCAGTGAGAGCAGATGACAGTGACAGGGATGATGTTTTACTGTTTATCATGTTACCACTGTCATGTCACTCACGCTCCTCTCCTTAACGGTCGATACTACCTTGAAGATAGGGATAAATGATTTTTTAACTAGTTAAAAATAAAACTTTCAAAAGTTACGAAAAAGAAATTAGTTATATTGAAATTTTGTAATTTTATTTTATTTTTTATTATTGTTAATTCTTGAATACCTAAGACATTGTCAATATAAGTTTTAGTATAACAGAAATTCAATTTAATTAATGAATATTTAAAAATTTTATTTATTATAAATCTTGTGATAAAATATTTAGGATAAAATCATCTATAAAATACAAGCTTTTATTTTCAAAGTTGATAATATGTTTCGTCATTAAATTAACAAGTTGTCATCGTTCAAGCATTTAATTAATCTATTATCTTAAAATTAATTTAGAATGGATAGTATTATAAAAAAATTAAAGAATACGCGCTTGTGTATTATAAAAGAATTAAAAAAAAGTTAGATGAGAATAAGTATTTTATTATTTGAAAGTTATAAATATTATATGTTACGTTTAATGACCGTTTTATCAAAAGATTATATAGTATTTAAAAGATCTATTAAAGATCGATGTAACTTTATGAAAATTAAGAAAAAATATTCTTTCAAATAGAAATGTAAGTTTATGGAAACAATATTTAATTATCCTATATAATAAAATAAAATTACGCCAGTTTAATAATAAAAAAATAGTTGTGTTGTAGTACCAAAAACCTCCTTACCTATTTTTTAATAATAAATAAACTACAAAAAAAGAAAAAAGGCATCCGAATCAAAAGCAATAAGGAAACATATCAAGAACTTCGTCTTACAAGCAAAGGATATTTAAATGTACATTAAATAAAGTAGACATTTTCTTTGGCAATGATGGATTCTTTTCCACATATTTAAATTTTCAACAAATTTATATTTTTTTCTAATTATCTGCTTTATTATTCATGATTTTAGTTAAATATATTTGTAGTTTTTCTTCTGCTATCTAACATTGTACCTTAAGAAGATTGAGTAATGAACTATGCATATATAGTACTTCAATTAATTTGTATTAACTAGTTTTAAATATCATCCTTCTTTTGGGACATTTATGACGAAGAAATATCCCCATCAACCCTTGACGAGAAATTACATGCCATTTTTAATTTCTTTTTCTAAAAGTTGACAAAAAATATTACGGTAACTTCTGGAACATACTAGTACAGACACATATTTCAAAAAAAAAAAAATCTACCATTATATGCTGGTAAAATACATTCAGTTCAGTACAAAGGCAATTTTTTTTAATAAAGTTGGATATTACAGTTACTCGGGTTTATGCAAAATGGTTATGGTTAAATCATGTAGTAATGCTTTCCTATGCAAGCTTATTTACTTTTAGCAAACCCATTAAAAATTGTACTTAAAATATATAACCTGTGTACAAGCTAAATCATATTGTAAACAAAGTGAAATTATCTACATTGCTACTATATCATGAGTTTTGTTGCAATAAGTTTTATTGTAATATGTGCATATCTTATTATTATTGTTATTAGTGAATTTGATAATATGGTTCTCTTGATTAAAAAAGTCATGTTTTTAAACAAGTATTTTTATCCTGACCAACTCGGTTATAATGTCTGTAAGTGATAAAAGCATGAGTAGTATCTTAAGAATAAGAGTTAGAAATAAAAATATAATGTATTTGAATAATAACATGTTCAGTCATGAGTTGTTGTTCTTATTGAATAAGAAGAGAAAAGATTTTGAAGATGGAAGAAATGGGGTCAAGCAAAAGAATATGAGATTTTATATTGGTAAAATGGT
The DNA here is from genome assembly GCF_000741045.1 of Vigna radiata var. radiata. Classification (NCBI taxonomy): domain Eukaryota; kingdom Viridiplantae; phylum Streptophyta; class Magnoliopsida; order Fabales; family Fabaceae; genus Vigna; species Vigna radiata. The sequence continues at coordinate 204,602 of NW_014543814.1, read as the reverse complement.
AACACTTTAGTTTACATGTGCAGGTTGGGTCTGAGCGGAAGCTATCAATTTCATCCCGAAGAACTTGAAGCTTGGTGAAGAATTCTGTTACATAAAACTTACCTCGAGACTAAGTTGTTGCTTCCATCTATAAATTTGAAATTTTGGCAAGATCACCTTGAGCAAAACTATTTTTAAGGTAATTCCATATGTCAATTGCGATCCATCCATATGATACTGCCATGAATAGATAGGGAAATTGAATGCACAAGCCAAGAAATAATTGTGCTGTTACATCAAAACCAAGTTGGGACAGAAAGACCAGTTTTGGTGGGTTGAGGTGTTAATCCAAGAACAAATTCAACTTTGTTCTTGGAAGAGAGTGTTGTGATAATAGATCAGCTCCATAAGTGATAGTTTGTCATGTCAAGAACAGGTAAAACAAAATATATAGCCAGATTTTCTTTAAGATGAAAGTAAAGATAGGTATGTGTAGGATCTTGAAGTGGCTGATGTGCTTCAGTGATAACCATGTCAAGGAACAGATTAAAAAACGAGAATAAAAGGTGGACAAATCAGAATAAGATACGTCCTTCATCTAATATCATTATAGGATTGTATGAAATACAAGAGTATATATGGAACAAAAGAACCTTAAAAAAAACTATAAGTTGTTGTTGTTATTACTATGCACGAGTCTTATATTCCTTATAATTATTTCAATTGTTTTAGAAGTTCTTCGATGAATAGTACCTATGTATCCAACAAGTTTTATAAGTTGGATCTAAAATTCAAAAATTGAGTAACATATTAAAAAATCCTCAAAAATTCGTTGAAATTATAATAATTTAATGAAAACTATTTTATTTTTTGATTTGTCAATATTAGTTAATATTTTTTTAATAGGGAAGTTGAATCTGTGATCTCTTTTATTCTTTCTTTTAAACTAACCTTTAACTAAATATTAATGAAGAAAGTTGAACTCACACGTTTCTCATCCTTCTTTCCAGCTTCACAACTAAGTCATTCTAATAATTTTTAAGAAATAATTATAAGAAGTTAAAATTTTTAAAGTATTTATTAAAAAATAAGTTTGGATCAATTGATCAAATTAAAATCAAAATATTTATACATACATAAGAAAAAGTTTTAAAATTAATTAAGACAAAATTAAAGTTTGAGGTAACTTGTAAAGTTTAGTTAGGACATTTCTCTTGCTATTTAATATACTTTTAATTAATATTTCATTATTACTATTTTCTTTTAAAATTATAAGATAAAAAATTAGTAATTTTTAAGTGATAATACACTATAAGAATTTCCATAATTATTAACAAATTTGTCAGTAAATCCAAATTAATCAACAAATTATATTAATGAGTTTTAGAATTTAAATTATTGATAAATATTTTCATTGGTAAGATTTATTGGTAAATAAGAATTTATATTATTGGTAGATATTTTTGTTAGTAATGTATTTGATGGTCGGTTTCATCACCAATTTTTGCTTTCTATCATTGATGAATATTTTTGTTGCTAAATTATTTAACATGAATACTAACCATTCGCATTTGGTTCATAACAAAAAAATTGATATTTTTGACTCTATTTAATCTAAAAACATGCTTCAGTTCAAAGTGAATACTAATTTGTTTATCTAGCCAGAGACTTAGTTTATCATATCATTATAATTTTAACCAATTTCAAACATCAACAACATATCAAATAACCATAATTTAGCAACAAATTTAACTGAGTAAATCATCAATTTCATAATCTCAAACAACTAAAAATTCATTCAACAAGCAGTCACCACATAATATGTCATTTAGTCTACCAATTTTAGACTAATTCAAGCATACATTACAACCGACAAACATATCAACAACTTTAAAAAATATGATTATTCTAAAGAACCTAAAACGACTCTCTTGACAAACTTATCTGTTACTACAAGCCACATAATATTGATTAGAACATATTATTAGTATCATTAATAACATATAATCCTAAGGAGGACTCATATGACAAATGCAATGATCAACTCTTTAAATGCATAGGAGAACATAGAGAAAAGAAGAAAAAACTAATTTACTCTTATGTAAAAATTGATTGGATAGATTTAAAAACCTCATTGCAATGATCATTATTTAGATATTCTTTAATATTTAAAGAGATGAACTAAAAATGAAAAAGCTTAAAAAAGAGTAAAAATTTCTTAAAAAATAATTTTTAGAAAGATAATATGTTTTAGATAATTAAATTCCTTTAACTTTTAATATTGAAATAAACAAATCTCGTTATTTACACCACACTATCATTTACAATTTATTATTTTATAAGCTTACAACTATTAATGTGATAAAAAAAATGTTTGCTAGTTAATGAAAATGAAATCCACTTGGTTAATAGAGCGGAAGAGGAGCAAAACGGTGAATAGACACATAACAGAAATCAGTTAAGGAAATTTTCAAAACCATCATTCGGAAAGTTGCTTCAACTTCCTATACTTCTTCCTTCTTTCTGCATTTGGCGCTTCGATCATTTATCTAACTCAGAATCTCCGAGTTAACTCACTCTTCTACAATGGAGAATCTGATACAGTTGGTGAACAAAATCCAGAGAGCGTGCACTGCACTCGGTGATCACGGCGAGGAAAGCGCCATGCCTACTCTCTGGGACGCCCTTCCGTCCATCGCCGTCGTCGGAGGACAGGTAATTCAAAACACTTAACGATCTACGCCTTATTCATCGCCATTGATTGTTATCATTACTATTTTTTCTAATTCAGGACTCGTACTTCTATTGCAATATTTTTATTTAACTTTTTCTGTGTTAAGCATTGAGATTGAAATTCTGCCATTTTATTACCTTCATGTTTCTATCAACTCTGCATTTGTTCATGCAAATCAATGTTATAAAATGTTTTTGTCCATTCATTTCCACTTTTCAGGGTGATTTTTGCGTATTAAATCGTGGAGTTGAGTTTGTATTTGGCGTATTAATATGATATCGCATTGCTGATTTCTTAATTACTATGGAGATCTATTTTAAAAAGAAAACAGTAAATATATAGTTACGCTGTGATAATCGTCTCGGTAATTTAAGATTTTACATTGTAGTAGCAGTTTCATTGCAATATTTGATGTTATGAGAAGTTGTAAACTGATATGGTTGTAATTGCGGTGATGATGTCGTTGCACAAAATCTAAAAGCCTTACAGTGTAATTAGCATATTATATGATAATCTCATTGGTGGAATTTAATTTATTATAGATTTTTTAATAAAACTTGTAAATATTTATAGTTATATAATGATGTTGATATTTATGTTCAAGTGTACCTAAGGATTTAACTGTGGTAGTTGCATAATAAAGTTGCCTTTACATTGTACTTGTAAAATTTATTTAACAATCTCATTGGTGATTTTTGTTTCGTCGTGGAAATGTCTTTTTGAAACCAAAAGCTAGTAAGTAATGATAATTGTGTAGAGATGTTGATGCCTTAGTTCAAGAGAAACTAAGGTTTTAAATTGAGGTCACACTCACAGTCTTTAATGTTGTGGGAAATTGTTAACACGTGATTGATTTTGTTGTAAGTATGGTTGACATTGTAGTTTTGTATCAATATGACCGTATCATTAGTTATTTTTAGCTTATTACTAAAATATCTTTTAAAGACCATCATGTAGTTGTGTATCAATAGATAATTGTAAGATGTACCTTCGCTAAAGTGAAACTAAGGTTTTAAATTGCACTATAGTCTCTACATGATGCTTCCATACTTATTTTCTCTCACCTTAGTAGAAATCTTAAATAACAGAAGTACGCATCAGAACAGGTTTCAATATTGCAAACGCTCTTCCCAATAAATTAATTTATATTTCAACGAAACCGAGATGACTTTCTATAGAACTTTTTGATAACGGGATCACAAATCTCCTCCCCCTGGTAATCCTGAATAGAAAATGGAAACTTCAGAACATTGCAATCCTCTGTTATGGATGAATGGTTTACAAGGCACATTTTTCAATTTGTTATTGTTTTGAATTAAGATGTCACGTTTTTATATTTTATAAGTTGCAATTAATTCTTCAAATATCAATATTCAAGATGCATTCTTCGTTTGTAATATATTGAATGTATTATGACCTTTGGAGGGTTTGACACATCTTGTGCTTCTACCGTTTCCTTTTTCGGTATAATTTTGAATGTACTATAACGCTTGGGATTTTGTATATTGATATGTTGCTTGTTGTATCTTGTATCCATTTAATCTAACACTGTTAAATTCGAGGTTCGGTTCTCTGTTATTTCTTATATGGAGCTTGAAACAAAAGAAAATTAAATTACACGTTTCTTTACATATCTGGGCTGATTATTATTTATTCGTGATCAACTTTAATGTTACCATTTTATATTTGTAGTTGTTATAAATATATGCAATTTAAAATTTTCCGATACTTTTAATTTGCAGAGCTCTGGAAAATCTTCAGTGTTAGAGAGTATTGTCGGAAAGGACTTTCTACCACGTGGATCTGGTAATTGAGCATGAATTTCCCGATTGTATTTCTTGCTCTCTCCCTTTGTGGAGTTTCTGGATAATCGAACCACTATTTTATGCAGGAATTGTTACTCGGCGTCCTCTTGTTTTGCAACTTCACAAGATTGATGAAGGAAGAGAATATGCTGAATTTATGCACCTTCCAAGGAAGAAATTTACTGATTTTGGTAGTCTAATACGTCAAACATTTTCATATAAGTGTGGTAGCAATTAGCAAGCAACTTCATCTTAATTTTTTGAAAAAGCAAATATTGCTTGCGATTCGCAGAAGCGTACGTTAACTATTGCTCTCTTTCGTGGGGAGGGGCTTATCCAATGTTGAATATGATCATTTCTATTAGTTTGCATTTACTAGTTTTTTTATTTTGTTGTGATTTTTATGTTTCTGTTTCTGGTATAGTTACTAATTTGGCGTTGTTCTGTAGCTGCTGTTAGGCAGGAGATTGCTGACGAGACCGATAGAGAAACAGGACGCAACAAGGGTATTTCGTCTGTGCCCATCCATCTGAGTATCTACTCCCCTCATGGTGAGATACAAATATTAGCAGAGATTTTTATCCATATTGAAGATTTAATGAAAAACAGGTCTACCATTCAATTTTAATATTTAATTATTTAATCTTTATTGAATTAATATTAATAAGACAATAATAATAATATTTTAATAATACATATTATAATATTAAAGAAATAAAGTATTATAAAAATAAAACAATTTTAAAAATTCTTAAAAAAATAAATTTTAGCAATATACTCATCGTTTATAGTAACAATTTTACATTAAGAATAATTAAGAAAATGAAAAGTGTTATAGGTTGATTTAAAAAATAAATAAGATGTCATTGAATTAAATATTTTTATTTTATTTCTTTTCTTTGATTTAGTAACATTTCAATTAATAGTATATTACAAATAGTCAATACTTAAAAACATATAACTCATTATATTTATCCAAAATATAAATATAATATCAAAATTTTTGTAAAAATTTTAAACAAAAAAAGTTTATGCATAACAAATTCACCCTAAAAACTACATTGCACACCAACATCATCTCAAACTATATCAACAGCTATATCATCATTTGTTCGCATTGTGTAGGTGATCATTACAAACAAAGATAATAACATGAAAGAAACAACAAAAAATGAAAGAGTAAGCTAATGTGCAAAAATAATATTCATAAAATAAACATAGATTTATCATCACACATAATTCATTCATAAAAACAAACATAATACACATAAAGACTCTTCCGAGATTCAATTATTTAGATGCATTTATTGGTATAAAATTCTAGTGAGTTATGCACTTATAGTGGTGGAATAGTTCAGTCACCCAAGCTACCTTACATAAGGTTAGTTCATCAATATCTTTGATCAAGGTAACCTCCCTAGTGTAAAACCTCTTGCATCTCTCATCAAATATCCTACCCTTTTCTACTTGAGATTGGATAGTTATTAAAAGACATGATAACTCGCAATATCGAATCGATACATCAAGACATACACTAAAGAAACCACAACTATTCCTTGTTTGATTAGTATGAATCATTCTCAGATAAACATCATAACCAACTATCATTAAAATCCCACATTAAACAAACCAGAAAAGTACATATAAAATAGTATCTTACTCATTAAAATCCCACATTAAACAAACCAAAAATGTACATATAAAATAGTATCTTACTCAGTTAATTTCACTCAATGAGAATATCTACTCACTTAACAAGTAGTGCCTGAAGGTCCACTTGCCCAATGACCAGACATCATTGAAACTTTGACTTAAATTTTTCAAAATGCCCAACGAGACTCGCATAGCTACTATAAAGCTAGTGAACTATCTGACTTTGACTTCACCTAGTGAGTACATTCTTGCCTAACAATAACCAAGTTAGTAACTCTCTGATTTTGACTTTTCCTAGCGAGTATATTAGCGCTCAGTGATAACAAGCTGGTAGCTCCCTAGCTTTGGCTTCACCGAGTATATTCTCATCCAGTGAGTCTACACAATATAATTTTGTAGATTTATGACATTCTAGCCCCACAAATTCAATCTAACAACAAACATACAAATGCCTACCAAATTTGAATACATAACCTGACTAACTCAAATCGTCTCATTCATAATACCAATCAAACAACAGTACCAAATTTCATCTTACAACTTAGAGCAAGCCAAATTAAAAAACTTAATCTTGGTCCAACCTATCATGTTTCATCACACAACTCAGTCATGCAAGGAAATCATTGTAAAACCATACAATTAGCAATTATAATGTATCTATAACTTAAAAACAATGTAATTAACTTTCCTTATCCAAAAGACAAATCAAACTGTTCAAGAATCCTATAATATTTTGAGATGCACAAGAAGTTTTATTTGTCCCTATGTATAATTATAATGTAATGCCCCGACAACTTACAGGGATTGCTGACTGCCCCCACACATCAACACGAGGCTTTCCAGTGTGCTTTGTTCTCACTCACACACTTTCCGAGAAAACTTTCCGGAAGGTCACACGCTTAACCATAGAGTTCTTATGAGTTAGGCTACTGAAAAGCAAATGCATTTGTTGATATGGGTAGCCAAATCAATTCCTTTAAGCTATCCTTCAACTGTATAGTCCCATACCTATATAGTGGAAGGGACACATGGACGAATCGAACATGTGTCCCTTCCACTATATAGGTACGGGACTATACAGTTGAAGGATAGCTTAAAGGAATTGATTTGGCTACCCATATCAACAAATGCATTTGCTTTTCGGTAGCCTAACTCATAAGAACTCCATGGTTAAGCGTGCTTAGCCTAGAGTAATTATGGGATGGGTGACCTTCCGGGAAGTTTTCTTGGAAAGTATGTGAGTGAGGACAAAACACATTGGAAAGCCTCGTGTTGATGTGTGGGAGCAGTCAACAGTCCTGTAAGTTGCCGGGGCGTTTAGATACAAATCAAAATGATCTACATGCACACTTATTAAAAAAAATAATAGAAAATTTACCAATTAAAAAAAGTTGATCAAACAAAAATTAAGAATTTGTCACAAAGTGGTTTTCCATATTCAGAGAGAATTTAAAAAAAAATTATTTTTAAATAATAAAATTCGTTCATAAAATTTCTATTTATATTTAAAATTTTTAATATTAAAATAACTTAATCTCATTTAAATATACTAGTAATTTTAAAATAAGATTTTTTTAAATTTTACGTATTTCTTCACATTAATTTTGTGATTTATTAACTGATTTATTAGCTTTTATCAAATAATTTAATAATATTAAATAATATAACTTCCATCCTGTATTTTGAAAGGAGATGAATATTACTCGATTTCAAATCAGTCAAATGATCACTCCCTATACATACATTCGAGTATCCTCGCCTTTGAAATGTGGAATTCTGTGATAATTTTGACCTTAAAAAACACTTAAAATGATGGAAGAAAGAAAAAAGAATTGATTTGTCTTATACATAACTTACGAACACTTGCTATTTCTATCATCGTGTCGGGAAATACTTTAGATGTCACTTTATTTGGAGTACAAGTTCAGGAAGGCACCCAACACCCTTAAAACCCCTCTTCAGCATCTCCATTCTCAGCTGTAAACCGTGTTCTGGTCTAGTTTTCCAGTGCAACTAGATTGTCTTTGGAGGAGGATGATCAGGAGCAGGGCGGTGGCTGCGCGGGCCTCTCCAGGAGATGGGAGGCAGTTCTGGTGTGCCACCGCATCCACTTCTACGCCGCTGAAGTTATTTACCTTCCAGTTCCTGTGCCACCAAACTAATTCTTCTCGGACACCAATGACGGGTGTCCAGTGGGCAGTTTCAGCGCAGGTTGGCCTTTGAAATCGACATCTAATACGGCGTCGGTTTGCCACCGAAACTTAACCAGTAGTCGCCGCCGTGGCCTCACAGTCCCACCTCAGTGACAGAGAGGCTCCATCTGGATTATAAGAAATTACTTTTTACAAATTAAATTTAGGTCCTTACTTAGATAAGTAAATAAATAGAATGATTTGTAAAATTGTTAGAGATAACATTTAGTGAATGGAGACATATAAGATGGTTCTAAAGCCCCTTTTAAATAAGGGGCACAGATTCAATCGCCTAGAGCAGAGACTTTTTTACTTGGCTTTCCTACAAAACAAATTCTTGGGTGTTATTTTTTTTACTTTAGATATTATTATTTAGGAACTCATTTCATGCTTTGAATTTGTTCGCTTGACAGTTGTGAATCTGACGCTGGTTGATCTTCCGGGACTTACTAAAGTCGCTGTTGGTAGTTTCTAAGATTGACCTGTAAATTTCCAAGAACCATTACGTTATAAATATGGAGTCTAATGGCAGTAAAGTTTTCTGGGGTATATTGCAGAGGGTCAGCCAGATAGCATTGTGCAAGACATTGAAAATATGGTTCGGGCTTTTATTGAAAAGGTAATTATTTCTGTACACAATGAAATGATGCATATGGGAACATTTATTTGCTATAAGATCAAAAATTTGAATGCAATCTTTAAAGGTTGTATTGAAACATCATTTTAGATATTTAATAGTCATGAACTTTATTCAATTTAGTGATCGGAAAATGATATTTTAACACCTTTTTTTCACATTATTTCGACAGTGCACACGTGTCAAAATGTGGTTGGACGATTTCAAATTAAAAAAACAAACTTTGGTTTTTCTCTTCAAAATATACCCCTGCCTCAACTTTTTTAATTTGAAATCGTCCAATCACATTTTGACACGTTACAATGTCAAAATAGTGTCAAAAAATGGTGTTAAAATATCATTTTCCTTTAGTGATCCATCCTGGTCCGTATCTGTAATGAGCTATCTGACTGAGCTCTGACGTTAAATGCTTCTTCATGTGTTGGGAAAAATGATATTTTAAGACCAAATTTTGACATCATTTTGACACTGCACACGTGTCAAAATGTAGTTGGACGATTTCAAATTAAAAAAAGCTGAGATAAAGACATATTTGGAAGAGAAAAACCAAAGTTTCTTTTTTAATTTGAAATCGTCCAACCACATTTTGACACGTGTGCAGTGTCAAAATGATGTCAAAAATTGGTGTTAAAATATCATTTTCCTTAAAAATAAGCCCCTTAGTGATATCATAAATATATTTGAAGGCAAATATGTCGTATGAAAATGACTCATTTTTTAGGGTCTGTTGTTTTAAGATTTTAGGTTAAAAGTGATGTCAAATTCTTATGTGAGATAAGCCTCACATATATATAATCTGTTCCCTAATGAATTCCTTTATGAAAAGGAAAATGATATTTTGACACCAATTTTTGACACTACTTTGACACTGCACACGTGTCAAAATGTGGTTGAATAATTTCAAATTAAAAAAAGTTGAGACAAGGACATATTTGGAAGAAAAAAATCAAAGTTTTTTTTTAAAATTTGAAATCGTCCAATCACATTTTGACACGTGTGCAGTGTCAAAATGGTGTCAAAAAATTGGTGTCAAAATATCATTTTCCTTATGAAAAATAAACCCATCATTTCATAGTTTATTTATGGAAATTGATATTTTGACACCAATTTTTGACACTATTTTGACACTGTACACGTGTCAAAATGTGGTTGGACGATTTCAAATTAAAAAAGCTGAGACAAGGGCATATTTGGAAGAGAAAAACCAAAGTTTTTTTTTTAATTTGAAATCGTCCAACCACATCTTGACACGTGTGCAATGTCAAAATAGTGTCAAAAAATTGGTGTCAATATATCATTTTCCTTTATTTATTTTGATGCATGAGCTCCACTGGTATTAGCTAAACTTCCTCACGATGTTATTCAAAGTAATTCTGAAACTGATCACCTGTTGCAGCCGAATTGCATCATCTTGGCAATATCTCCTGCCAATCAAGACCTTGCAACTTCAGATGCAATTAAGATTTCCCGTGAAGTAGATCCTAAAGGTAAAGATGCTGAACATAATTTTTCGGTGACAAAACAGTGAGAATTTGTTTGTTGATGCTAATCCGTATCTAGTAATTTAATCAAACAGCTGAAGCTGAAAGCAAAAATGACGTTCAAAATAAAAACCCAGACGGTTCGTAATATTTGCTGCAAAACACAATATGTAGAAGATTGATCAAGTGATTTGTGTTAGGCTTCTTAGATCAGTAAATTCTCATATTTGTTCAGAATGTCAGATTCAAATTTCCTTGACTTGTAATGTTTGTCAATTGGATAGGTGAATTCAATTTTGTTGAAACCAAATTAACTGACTGGGATTTTATGAAGATATTCTCCAGAAATATCTCTAGTATAAAGTACATGCATGTATAATTTCTTTTTCAAGGTTTGGAACTACAACTTATAAGCAGACAGCTAGGCTGGCTAATGTGTTTGAGAGATCCAGTAGCTTGGTTTCTTTAAGTTTCTACGGTTGCCTACATTACCGAGCATCAAAATTTTAACCTTTTGTTCTCACTTTTGTACTTCTTGATTTGTCTATTGCTCAATGTCGCTTGCCCTCTACATGAGTTGAAATTACTATGCGGTCTGACATCGCTTGCTTATGGAACAAGTTTAAATTTTCAGGGGAAAGGACATTCGGTGTTTTGACAAAGATTGATCTTATGGATAAGGGTACTGATGCGTCGGAGGTAAGCACTATCTTGACCCTCTCAATACAGAATTTGATACGGTTTTCCTTTGGCAAATTTTTCCCTCTTGGCATCCTTTAGCCAGGAATTTGGCACGTATTTTCTAGTTTCAAAGAATGTAACAGTTGTCAAGTCAAGTAAGAATGTAAATGACAATAAATAAGATGGATTAAGTTATATATATGTATTATGACATTGATGGGTTCATTACAATGAAAGAAGAGTGTTGCTATCCAGCTATAGCAACTACAGAAGCAAGATCTTCCATTAAGATTTTATATAACTAATTGCTGCATCACAAAATCTCGCATATATAAAGTGGGCATCTCACTTGCGAATTTTTTAACCCGTCTACACTCACAATATCACTTGACATGTGGTGATTCGCTTTAATAGAATTATTTTCTACCAGACTCGTTTCCTTTATTCTTCTAGTGTTATTTTTTCTTGTGACAAAGGCATTGTTTCCTTGTTGGATACTGTTAGACCTCAGCAACTACAAGATACCAATGTGACGTTGAAAGTGTATTGTAGGAAGAGGGTAAAATTAGGAATTAAACCCATTTCAGTCTTTAACCTATTTGTCAGGATTTAAGTAAGACTTAAGTTAGTGGGTTAAGTTGTTTATAGAAGGAGACTTTTGGTTGGTTACAAAATGGATAGTTTCCAGTGTAAAAGGAGTAGCCTCCTTTTTGTTTTTGTTTTCTGGAAATTCAATAAACCCAGGAACGAATAAAGTCCTTTTGGTCCTAAAAGATACTTGAATATCTATCCCGCAGAATAAAGTCATTGTTATGTTTTGGCTTATACGTATTCACACTTGTCTCAAAAACTTCCATAAAATTTAAGAATAATTCAAACAACCGTTTCTTAGGAGTTGGGATTTCCCTTTTAACTTTCTTTTTTCCTTTGCCCCTTTTAATTTTTCTAGATCCTTGAAGGGAAAGCATATAAGCTAAACTTCCCTTGGATTGGTGTTGTTAACCGCTCCCAAGCTGATATCAATAAACAAGTTGATATGATTGCTGCTCGGAAAAGAGAAAACGAGTACTTTGCTAATACCCCAGAATATAGACATCTTGCTTCCAGAATGGGCTCTGTGCATCTAGGAAAGGTGCTGTCGAAGGTATGCTGAGCTGTGCATATTACTTGAAAATTGAAATTCAATCGACGAAATTGGCTTTCGGGTGTAAATGATTGTTTCCAAACTGTTTCATTATTGTTTTTTATGTTACGTTAAGTACGTGCTTAAATTTTCAGCATTTGGAAACTGTTATCAAGTCTCGGATACCAGGCCTACAGTCACTCATTAACAAGACTATCATTGAATTGGAGACAGAATTGAACCGTATTGGCAAACCTATTGCTGCTGATACTGGAGTATGTCACTTTCTTCACCTCACCCCTAACAGTAGATTATGCATGTAAAACAACTGTACTCTTCTTATAAGTACTAACTTGCCTTCATGATTAGGTTATTCTTATTTTTCCCCCTCCCCTTCTACCGTTTTCATTTATAAATGCTGGAATAATTAATGCTCTTTCGCTGTTTGCAGGGGAAGCTGTACATGATAATGGAAATCTGTCGAACTTTTGATCAGATATTTAAAGATCATCTTGATGGCGGGTATGTCCTTTTTTCGCCGTGTTATTTGGTTTGTGTATTGAATTACATGTAACTATGAAATCAGACAGATCCAATTTGACCTTGGAGATGATTGAATGTCCACAGACGTCCTGGTGGAGAGAAAATTTACCAAGTATTTGATAATCAATTTCCAGCATCTTTAAAACGGCTGCAGTTTGACAAACATTTATCAATGGACAATGTGCGGAAACTAATAACTGAGGCAGATGGTTATCAACCTCATCTCATAGCTCCAGAGCAAGGATACCGACGCCTTATCGAATCTTGCTTGGTATTAGTTAGGGGGCCCGCTGAAGCAGCTGTTGATGCGGTATAATATATTTTTATACAAATATTATAAATACGTTGCTTTAAGGTGCGATTCGTAACATGTTCTCCTAAAGAAATTATAGTAGAAAATTGTGGCTGATTTCTTTGTCCATGTAAATTTTTACACGAATAACCAAAATATCAGATTGATACTGCCATTATCTAGGCGTAACGAAAGTTCATTTCTTTCCTTTGGAAGAGTTAAAAGGTCTCGTATATTTTTATACTCTGTACTACATATTTATGTAGAATTGATAATCACTTTTGGAAAACTGAGAAACATTTATTTTTATGTTGAACTATGCACTTAACACCTTAATTTTATAATGCATTCAGGTTCACGGAATTTTGAAGGATTTGATTCATAAATCTATGAGTGAGACAATGGTAAGTCGCATATAAATTATTGTGTATAGGCGTATAGTTCTGAACGTGTTAAGCCAGAAGATGACTTTAAGTAATTTAGCTGGATATTATAGTTTAGTATATTTTTCAAGTGTTTCAATGGAAGCAGTTTTTTTGGTTGTAGGAATTAAAGCAGTATCCCACCTTGAAGGTAGAACTCGGAAGTGCAGCTGTTGATTCGTTGGAGAGGATGAGAGAAGAAAGTAAGAGAGCAACTCTGCTTTTGGTGGACATGGAGTATGGCTATTTGACTGTCGAATTTTTCCGTAAACTTCCCCAAGACGCAGAAAAGGGTGGAAATCCAAGTCATTCACTTTTCGACAGATATAATGATGCTTATCTTCGTCGAATTGGTAAGAATTGGAAGTTAAAGAAAATCATGTGGTTTTCGATTTTCTTTTGATGATTCTATTCCTAGGTAGTAATTGAATTAATAAATGAACTAAAGGAACTCATTAACCACATACATATGACACAACATCTATATGTTGATGAAATTAGAGGCATTGTTTTCCTTTTCCCTTTACTGAGATTCCTCATTTCATTAAATATGAACAGCTACTACTGTCTTGTCCTATGTGAACATGGTATGTGGGACACTGAGGAACACCATTCCCAAATCCGTAGTTTATTGTCAAGTGCGTGAGGCTAAGCGGAGCTTACTGGATCATTTCTTTACAGAATTGGGGAAAAGGGAGGTGAGCTTCTTATTGTCTTCCTTGAAGAATTCATGCATAGGGAAACCAATGGTGTGATTAAGGGTATTGTTTTTGCAGGGAAAACAATTAGCTTCACTTCTAAATGAGGACCCAGCAATCATGCAGCGCCGTACCTCCTTGGCAAAGAGGCTAGAACTATACAGAAGTGCACAATCAGAAATTGAGGCAGTTGCATGGGAAAGGTAGAAACCACCCTTCATTCCTTCCCTTGCTTATTTTTTCTCATGTAATTCAATTCTATTCCTTTATTTCTTCCTCTCATTAATGAATTAATCATAATGATATTAAATGTTCCACTTCAACTAAACATACCTTTCACATTCATCTCAATGTCTCCCATCAAATACAAACGTATAACCTCCTTTTTTATTTTTCTAATTAATCAATTTCATCTTAATATATAAGTCATCTTCGAGTATGCAACCATCTCTTTTTAATCTTCTAAATACTAAAGAGTTTTTTTAATTTTTCTTTGTCATCGAAGCATTTCATTTTAATCTAATCTCAACACCTTAAAATTACTTCTACGAAAAATCGAATATCTACCTCACGTTTAACATAATAGTTATTCTTTCGTATTCTTTATCTTTTTCTACATTTATCGACGACTATGCTTTCGATGAAATTTGTTATTAATGAAATATTATTTTGAACACTTAAAAACAATTAATTTTTTAATGCTTTTATTAAGATATTTCTTTTAACGTTTGCATATCGTTAATATTCCGATTTTCCTTTTTTATTTTCTTGAGGGAATCATACATTAAATGTTAGATATAGTAATACTTTCTGACACCATTTGAAAGTAATATCAAATTCACCTTTTGATTTTGATTTTACTGAAAATGATTATTATCAACTAATAAATAATTACCCATTTTCGCTTAATCTAAGCATTTATATCCATTTAATCAACTCTTCGTCTTTTGGTAACTCAATTTTATTTTAACCTTTTTCCTTCCCTATTCTTCAGTGGTTATTACTTCTTCTACTCAACCTTATCATTATTCTCCTTCCATCGCTGCAGCTTAATTGTTATCAAGTCTTTAATAGCACAAAATCTAACCTCAAAAAGTCAATGTATTCAACCTTATCAATCTTAAAAAAAAAGGGTTAAATATGTTTTTAGTCCCTATACTTTAAGGCGATTTTGGTTTTAGTCTCTCTTTCAAACTAAGGTATAATTTAGTCCTTCAACTTTAGAAAACTCGAGTTTTAGTCCTTTTTACCATTTTTTTTTTTAATTTTATTTGTTGTTTCAAACGCTTTTCTCTCAGTTAACATTGAAGCAAAAATGTGTCAAACAGTATAAACAATCCAAATGTTATAATGAAACGTGTTTGAAACAACAAATAAAACCAGAGTTTTCTAAAGTTGAAGGACTAAATTGTACCTTAGGAAAGAGGGACTAAAACCAAAATCGCCCCAAAGTATAGGGACTAAAAACATATTTAACCATAAAAAAAATGATATATAAAAATTTGACGTTGATTAGAGATAAAAAATTTGATATACATAAGTATTTCCTTGATTAAAAATAAAATGAATTTGATTGTAAATATTTTCAAATATATATGATTTATTAAGCACTTCATAAAGCTTTAAACACCCATCTTCATTCAAACCTTATGATAATTTACTAGGGCCCATTTAGTTTATTCACTTTTACTTTTTTTTTCTAATTTTTTTAAAACACATGTCTCCATTTTAAGAAATTCTTAATTATTCTGAAGAAGAATATCGACTAACCTCAACTTCGCATGAACAAAGCTATTAGGAAGTCAAGTTTGCTAAATAACTTTCACTTTATCTATTTTGTATATTTGTTTTTTTCTTTTTACTTATTATTTATCATCATCTATTCATCTATTATTTTTAATATATCTATTATTTTTAATAAAAAGGAAAACAATATATTAGATCATAGAAATATAATAATTAGCAATTCATTTAGCAATAGTTAGATAAACAGTAACAATCTGTTATAGTTCAAGACTCTTTGTACCATTCAGATGTATTAAAAAAAAAAGACTGATTGAAACGAACTACATAGCAAAAATTAAAAACAGTTCAGTAAATGGATTTTGTTTTTCAAAATCATTTTTTTTCCGATTTATTTCATTTTAATTATCCATTTGACTCTTATATATATATTAAAGATAAAATATAAAATAGTGGAGGTGCGGGGAATCGAACCCCGTGCCTCTCGCATGCGAAGCGAGCGCTCTACCATATGAGCTACACCCCCTTGATGACTGTTATGCTTTAAATAAAATAATATTTTTCGTATAATAAAAAAAAAATTCTTTAATAATGACTTATTTCAAAACTTTCTTATTATTTATTTATCCTTAATTTATAGTAAAGTATATTTATTAGGTATTCAATCCTTATTTCTTACATATATAATGATTTATTTGTACACATCAAAAATTAGTAAAGTGGCTTCGTAAACGTTATTGATTTATTCTCAGCTACCTTTTATCTCTTATGCATTCTTGATTTGATCCTTTTAGGGAACCGAATTAAGAATATAACATAGACCAACTACTTAATAATGCATAAGATAATAGTAATAAAGTGAATCATGTACATTTTGCACATAATATAATTGATTTAATAAAATACTAGAGATTACTTTATATATATTAACTACTATTACGATTATCATGGTATTGGTGTAATATACGTTAATTTCGCTAATAACTAAATTTTAGCAAAAAAATCAGTATCCACTTTTAATAGTTTTTTTTTTTGTCAATGTTTAAGGATTAGTTTGATTAAAGTTTTTATAATAATAATAATAATATTTTTTTCTGTCCTAATTTTTTATATTTTCTGAGTACAAAAGTTATAGGACATAAATATATATATATATATATATATATATATATATATATATATATATATATATATATATATATATATATATATATATGTTGGTTTGACTTATGGTGAGGCAGTGAGTCAAAGGTGAATGTTGACATAGAAGTGCAAATGTGTTAGTTAGGAGGGAAACATTAATATTCACAAATTTAGCAAAATGCATGGAAGTTGCAACAGAATCTCCCTTCCCTACGTTGTATTACTTCACGCTTTGACTACCTTTTCTTCGTACATCACGTCACATTTTCTCTTCTATTTCCATATATAAATTAACTTTCACAGCCACAAAAATAACATTAACATTATACAAAAGCAATAGAAAAACAACAAAACCACGTCAAGCAAACGAGCTTCCGAGCTTCTCGACCTCGTTTGCATTCACTTTCTCATAACCTTAATCAACTATTCATAAGTTGCACTTTCTGCACAATATACTTTCTTTTGTAAATAATCTTTTTTGGTTTTCATGATGGAATGGTCTTCAAAATCTGCTTCAAGGGCATACCTTGATACCCTTCAACTGGTAAATATTCATCTCTCTTTTTTCTTTTTTTTTTTTTTTTATTATTATTATTATCTTCTGCTCTATCCAATGTTATTCACAATTCTTTTCCTTGTCCTTTTTATGGTGTAAAACAACGTACTGAGGAATTATTGATCTCGATCAATCTACACATGAAAGATAAATGAATATCATTAATAAGATTCGTGTAAAGATAACTAGACATTATGATCTAAAATCTTACATAACATTTTTTTTTAATTCTGCAGCAATATCTTTTCTATTGTTTTTTTTTTAGGAAAATGATATTTTGACACCAATTTTTTGACATTATTTTGACACTGCACACGTGTCAAAATGTGGTTGGACGATTTCAAATTAAAAAAAAAACTTTGGTTTTTTTCTTCCAAATATGTCCTTGTTTCAGCTTTTTTAATTTGAAATCGTCCAACCACGTTTTGACACATGTGCAGTGTCAAAATAGTGTAAAAAATTGATGTCAAAATATCATTTTCCATTTTTCAATTGTAAAAATGAGATTTGAATTCATTTATATACACACGTGTTATTTTTTTTTCGACACGAAACCCAACACATAATGTTAATGTCATTTGAACACATACATTGAATAAACATTAACTAAACCTTATTTAAAATTATTAAGAATGATAAGTATAAGTAAAAGTTCAACGTTAAATAAAAATGATAATGTTAAAGTTTGTTTCTATCGTATTTAATAGTTCTACTAAGAATCTGAAAACAAATCTGTCACTCAAAATAAAAGATTATTCTAAATGTTATTTTTGGTTAATCTGGTATGAAATTTCTTCTCAAGATTATCCATATGAGAACAATATAATTTGTATGAACATTAACAAATAGAAGCAAGTAATTCATAATCCCTTATAGATATTTGATTCAAACTGATATGGAAATGAACAATAAAAAAAAGGAACAAATGATATCTCAAAATACCATTTTTCCTGAAAAATTACTTAAAATGAAATTTTATAAAAGGATTTTGATGGGTATTATGTTTGATTATTTGACAGTGCGAGAATAAAAAGAGAGAAGATGGGATATGGAGAGTTGGAAATCCTGAAAGCAATGAACTTATATCAGCATTAGCAGCGGGAATGAAAGCGAAACTGATGGTGGAAGTGAGTTCTTGTGTGTCCCTATATACCATAGCTCTAGCAGTTGCTGCAAGACAAACTGGTGGGAGATTGATCTGTGTTATCCCTAAGTCAGTCCTTGATGAATCCAAAGAAGCCATCATGAACTCAGGTCTTGAAGAGCAAGTAGAATTTAGAACAGAAGAACCTTCAAAGCTACTATCTTTCTATCATAACATTGATTTCTTTCTAGTTCATTGCAAGGATGACAACTACTCAAGGTTGCTCAACTTGGTAGATGTTAGTATGAAAAGATCAGTAATAGTAGTGGCAAAGCATGTGCTTTCTCATCAAAAAGGGCTAAGATGGTATATAAGAGGAAAACATGAAAAATCACAAGTAAGATCTCTAAGCCATCCTGGGAATGCCATGGAAGTTTCAAGGATTTGCATGAATGATGACAGTGATAAGAAAAGAAGAAAAAGTTCATGGATTGCAAAATTTGATGAGGAGAGTGGTGAAGAACATATTTATAGAGTACCTCAGGTTCATTGGTTCTGGAGTTGAGTATCAGTATTTGACATGCTGCTAGGAAATAATAACATACAGATAGGATTAGTCAGCAACCGTATGAACCATGTCCTGTTTACCAGCAAAGTACAATAATAATTTCTCAACGTTTAACTTATATGTTTCCTGTGCTTATGATATCTGTAATTTGAAATTATTCAGATATCTTTGTTAAACAACAATTTCGA
The DNA here is from genome assembly GCF_000741045.1 of Vigna radiata var. radiata. Lineage (NCBI taxonomy): Eukaryota > Viridiplantae > Streptophyta > Magnoliopsida > Fabales > Fabaceae > Vigna > Vigna radiata. Next base: position 185,080 of record NW_014543814.1, on the reverse strand, counting down.
ACACTAAAGTATTTGATAGTGACAAATAAGAAAATGTCTCATATTTTTTATTGCAAATATATAAAGTTAAATTCTTCATAAAATATCTTATAAAAAAATATGAAAAAAAATCAAATAGAATGTTAATATTATTTGTTTTGGGTATGAGATTGAGTTCCTTTACTCAAAGCACTCTAAGTTGTCCTGAAAACTGGATGGACTTCTTAGTGGTCCTCCATCATCCAAGTTACATTGTTTGCTCTCTCCTTCTTGTCTAAGCTGTGTGGGTGGGTACCTGTCAAAAACACTCTGACGCTTAAGTCAGTAATATAATGTGGATAATGATCCTAAAATCATACCTGAGACCTTTATTTATACTATTTCTGATGGACTTTTACTTTTCATTGGCTTATAATGATGACTCAATCACACTTTAATCTGCATTAGGGGCTTAATAAAACATTACCACTAATAATCTAACCATATTGTTAGATCATATTGGGCACGAACTAAGTGTTCGACCTAGGTGGTCGTCCTGGAAAGGATAACCTTGGTGGACGGCCTAGGAGGACGACCTGGGTAGACAGTCTGGAAGGACGACCTGGGTGGACGACCTCAAAAAAATGACCTAGATAGTACTTGGTCCCTAAGATAGACAATATTGTATATATCAATGTGACAGATCGTATAGTGATTCTAAAGGGAGAAAATGTGTATTTTTCTCTATAAAATGCTACTATTTGGTATTTTAGAGATTATATATATTAAAGAAAAAAAATGTGTATTTTTTTCTATAAGATACTACTATTTGATACTTTAGAGATTATATATATTAAAGAAAAAAATACACATTTTCTCTATAAGATACTACTATTTGGTAATTTAAAAATTATAGATGACCTTGATTCTTTATTTCCACGAAAGATTAATCTTCAGTGTTATGGATCTAATTCACAATCCACACTTTCATTCCCTTTAACTAAATATTTTATCATCTCTTGATAAATTTAAGATAAAAAAACATACATTATTGTTAGAAAGGGACCTCGTATTTGCATTAATAGTTTATATAGATATAAGTTTTATTATTATGTTAAATTCATCAAACAGTCATTATCAAAAAGTTGTTAATCATTAACTCAATTATTACTTATTCTTTATTATCAATTTATTTATATTTTTTTATCCTTTTAATTTACAAGTCTCATGCCTCATAAGATATAAAACCTAAAAAAAAAAAAACAAAATCTTGATAAAAATCAGAAATGAGGGTTATATATATATATATATATATATATATATATATATATATATATATATATATATATATATATATATATATAGATTATGTGAATAAGAGCAAATATTAATAAAAGGAAAAAGTGAGAAAATATAGCAATGGAGAGAGAGAGAGAGAAACATTTATTAAAGTAAGACTCCCTTGCTGTCCATTGATTCTTTTATTATCATGAGAAGCATTTGACATTTTCTAATTTTTATGCTCTTTTTATTAAAAATAGCAAATAAATAAAGAAATATTAACAAACATGATGGATCAGTTAATACATTTTTATTACTAGCATGATAAGTTCTAACAAGAAGTTAGACAGCAAAATTGTATATTATTTTAACTAATACGAGACAGATAATTCATTTTGTTTTATTCATATAAATATTGTAACAAGTTATTTAAACTAAAAGGGACGAATGAATTACCAGCAAGCAGCACATGAATTTCACTTATTTAAGTTTTGGGGTCCTCTCACACACATATCACAATTCGTGGTTTAGAAAAAACCAAAACGACAAAAGATAATTGCAGAATATTGACACGAGTACCATTATTGACCACTCGTTTTGTCTGCAGACAAATAAATCTGTATATGCTACATAATTTATTTTGTAAAGGAAAATCAGAAACATAATCATTGACTTAGCAGGGGTAAGCCATAATACATTTTTTTAATATATAATCTTTTTGTCAGGTACCTTAGAATTCAATAAAATTAATTGAAAATCAAGGAAAAATTACTTAATGAAAGTAAGATACTCGTAAAGATTTAATTTTTAGTAAATTTAAACCAACAATACAGAAAGTAGTGAAGAAAATGTGGTATTTGTCTTGTAAATAACATGTTTTTAACTGTCAAAAAAACCCTTTGTTTTATTTGTTAAAGTGGGTAGACTGTTAGTTGATAGAGTTTGTTTAGAAGGAAGATTATTGCAGTTTAATGTTCCATTATTGTGGTTGAAAGTATTAACAGCTGAAGTTATAAGATTGGAGAATGAATAAATATGGAAATGAGGTATTAACAGAAAAAGTTTTGACAGAGAGAAATTATGGTGATTTTGAGTTCTGAAGAATATGAGGGAGTGATGATTAGCTATCAGTACCAACCACTAACCCCACAACAACCACCAAGCATTAATCTTCAAAAGCAAGGTACTAATATCTCTCTTGCTTCACTTTCATCTTCCTTGCTTGCCTTCCTGTTCACATTTCTCTCCTGCTGAATTTTGCAGCCATTGTTGCTCCAAGCCTTGGATCTCACTTAACCAAAGTCTATGAATGGCAAAGAGTGGATCTTGCACTCGGATATGGCCATCTTTTGTCAGGCTATGTCTTCTGAATCTTGTATTGAATTTCAAAACCACAGCATTGGCTGATGACACTGGAACTGTTGCTGCTACAACAGAAAACACCTGCAAGAACACAAATTATCAAACTTTCCTCCCTCCACCGTACCAGAATATCTCCCACATGATATGCACACCTGTATGGCATACCTTTGAATTGAGGGTAAGTTCAATTTTGTTGTTGTCTTGTGGGTTATAGTTCTACTACCCTTTCTACCCATTCACGTATTCTTTTTTCTCTTGATTTGTTGAAACTAATTCACTCGGATTTAGTTCAGATTGTCCTCATTTGTTATGAAAGCACAGAACTTTTGTACATTATGAGCTGTTGTTTCTCAGACAACCAAGCCAAATCTAAAGTCTAGCTTAAAATTTTGTTGTTAGTTTGTGGATGACCAGGTTGTTGTTATTTTTTCAAAATAAGTTCATTATGATGTTGATATCTCAGTTAGGCTAGGCTGATACATACTCCAAAGTAATCTATCATTTTATTTGAGGTAGATTGTTGTTCGTTTTGAATCTAATAAGTTTAGTAATGATGTTTTATTTCAGTACATTATGAATGGTGATACCACAACTATGATAGTATCTGCTCCCTACACTATAGGGTGGGTAGGAATTGGATTTTCCAGAGATGGCATGATGGTTGGTTCCAGTGCAATGGTTGGATGGATTAGTAAACATGGTCATGGAAAAATAAAGCAATTTTACCTACGAGGAAGGAGGCAATCAGAAGTGATAATAGACAAAGGGGAACTTCCCCTCAATAATGTCCCTCCAGCTGTGGCCACTAATGGGGCTGAAATTCATTTGGCATTTCAGTTGCAGACCACAACCCCATTTCAGAAACAGCCAATTTTGTTGGCCTTTGGCAGTAAATATCCACAGAACCACCACCTCTCAAACCATGAAGACAAAACAGCAATTGTGTTTGATTTCTCTGCAGGTCTGGCTGGACTCATTTATCTATTACTGTTAACAGTAGTTTAAGTAGATATGTCATTTTATAGTTTGTTGCACATAGTGACATTTGTTTCCTTCCAATTCCAAATAGGATTCTTCTCAGATCCTTCTACATAAATCTCATTTCACTGAACCACATAATAGAATACTATATATATTTCAACTCAAAATTACCACATTCAGCAGTTGAAGCAGAAAAGTATTTTATCTGAAGGATCTAAACTGGTGTCTTTTTTATATATATATAACTCTGCATGATGAAGAATGGCATTCTGTGATGTTTGAGTCCAGAAACTTGATAAACTATACTTTGACAGGTTCTACGGGTCCTGTATCCCATGAATTGACTCAGATGAGAACGAAACATGGAATTTTGGGCATAATAGGGTGGGGTCTGATCCTGCCTGTAGGGGCAATTATTGCTAGATATTTCAGGCACAAGGATCCCTTATGGCTCTATCTCCATGCAATCATTCAGTTTGTGGGATTCACATTTGGGCTTAGTACAGTCATTCTTGGATTACAACTCTATTCCAAAATGCATGCCCATATACAAGCTCACAGAGGTATAGGCATCTTTGCCCTTGTACTGAGTATTCTTCAGGTTTGTCTCTGATCCATATCTAACCTTGTCTAGATAATTTTCTATATAAATTATGATAGCAAAAGGAATTAACAAAAATAAGTTAATTAACTTTTGGAGAATCTAAAATGCAAAAGCTTATATTTTTAAAAAGTTTATCCAAACTGAACCCTGATATGTCCAGTCTTTTTATATAGCACTCTGAGAAGTACAATTTTAACTAACTTTAAAGATAAATTCAGATATTTGCATTGATCTTAAGACCAAAGAAGGATGCCAAGATCCGAAAAATTTGGAATTTGTACCACAGTTGGTTTGGAAGGTTGGCACTCGTATTTGCGGCCATTAACATAGTGCTGGGAATGCAAGCTGCTGGGGCAGGAAGTGATTGGAAGATAGGCTATGGGTTCCTTTTTGGTATTATGGTTACTGCAGCGATTGTTCTTGAAGTATTAGCTTATTTGAAAAGATCAGAGATGCGTTCTCTACCTCCTAACTTCCAAATAGACCCTGTTGGAGGATCTACATTTCCAAGTAATCAAGTCCTTTCTTTCCTTTTTCTTCCATCGTTTTATATAATCTGTTTAGTGAAAATGGTGCTGAAAAAACAGAACTTTTAGTTCTATCTACTGACTATGTTATACCACTTTTATGGAGCAGGGGGAATGTGATTGCTACTAGTTTTACACTTCCACAAACGTTGTCAGTTGTTCCATTTAAAGCAGCCATACATTTGAATTCTTTTTGGCATGTTCCTTGTTGCCATTTCTGGTTGTGCTTTTCCTGATGTACATATTGGGGGAAATGCATACATAACCAGCTACGAGTTTGCCAAATTGGACAATCCCTGTTTGGTATTCTCACTCAATTTCACCAGACTGAAGTCTTTCTGTTTTCTTATTCATTCTTCGTCGGATTTCTTTTGAAGATTGTCAAGAATGTAAATGACGATTCATAAGAGCTTTCTATTTACAGTTAGATTTTATAATTCGTAGCATTTTTTTCTTCTGGAAATATATGTATTGGAATATAAGAATCATATTTTGTTCTTTATTGAATCACAAAAGGTCACATTCATTAATACACTCTTCAAGAGATATGTTCCGAAAAATGATTTAACTTGAAAGGAACTTACAGAGTTCATTGCATTACCAGCTGTATTACAATTTGCTAATGATTTTAAATGTAGTTCGGTGATTCTCTTACCCTTTACCTTGATATGAACTTGTGCGCTGAATGCCCGTTTTAAAGATTGACAGCTTTTATAAATGAAAACAAACTTATAATTTAAAGGTTATTTATTCCATTATGAAAAAAAAATAATTAAAACCAAAATTTTCTTGTATTCTTGAAGACCCTTTTGATTCTTAAAACAAAGCATAATAATTAATTGGTAATTTTATCGTACGTATAAGGGGTGTAAAGCAATATCAGGTATACGTACTACATACCCACGTGCACACGTAAAGTTACAAAACTAAACATGCTTTAGTCTTTCGTTTTCATTGACGTTTGACAATTCCCACGTCTCTTTAATAATCTGTTTCCACAAAAAGCCTTATTTAAAATAATTATATTTAATCTTTAAAAGGAATGCCACACTCGGTTTATAAAAAGCACTTCAACAAACAATAAAACACAAACTTTTTTATATTAAATAAGGCTTATTGTAGACAAAATATATTACTATTCCACATAAAAGTTACTGAGGGTATTAGGAAGGCAGCGGTTAACTTGAAAACAAAGATACTGACAGGAACACTAAACTAAAGAATAGAGCTAAAGTTTTCACTCACGTAGTTAAATAATGATCTTCATTATTATGATGTATTAGTGTTCCATCACACGATTTCAGTTGTAATAATTCAATACGAACGTCAATCAACATAAAAGAACCGCTATTACCTAACAAAATATCAAGAAATTAAGAAAGAATATACAATTGAACAAAATTAATTATCAAAAACCAAAGGCAATGTTGTAACAAAAAAATAATAATTAGAACGATCCATCAGTCCCGTAATTCATTATATCAAAATTGTCTAACTACAGAAAACCAAAATTTCACCTTGAAGGTGCCTCACCCTTAAACTGACTCCGACGAACGTGAGCAAGATTATTAGCATGAATGCTCTCTCCAAGGACAACTTCATATCTAAGCAAAAATAGTGGGTTTCAGTGCATTATGGAAATAAAAAAACTGTGATTTCTGGGGAAAAGGAATGAATAAAATAGCTCAATTTGTTGGCAGTGAGATAGTACCGTTTATTGATGAAGAAATGCCTTCAGCCTTCATCCCAAAGAGAGACAGGTATCTGCAATATTTCATGAATTTGAATGATTCAGCGAGTCAATTATGATTTCTAAGGTCAAAAGGATTTACGGTTTCTTCAAATAGAAAGATATGGAAGTGAACCTACCCAGAAACCTCGCAAATGATAGTGAAGATATAAAACTGAAGCTGATACTGCAGGGTATTTTGTAGTTGAATACCAGAAATCGTCGAAATACCACAGAAATCAAGAGGTCTTCTTTATCCACGATAGTTCTGATAAATTTCATCAGTAACAACATAGAACTGTGCATCAAGCGGTAGCAGTACAATCTTTACTAGACGAGAGATTGATAGACTTGGAAGCATGACTTCCTCTAACTACGCGGTTATAAATAACCTTAAATGACTGTGAGCCATTAGGTCGAGTAAGCAAACTTATTGGCATTCTCAGAGTCTGCTTTCGATTTCTTCTCCCCCGAATCAAAATGCTGAAGGTTTTCTCGCTATCCATGTTTGTTTCACTACTGCCAGAGTTGCCATTTGAACCAATGTTTTGATTTTGTTTGTTCCCAGAATTTTCACTCCCATGTAAATTCGTATCACCATTTTCTTGTAGGCTTTCTGAACCAGTTCTCACTGCTTCATCTTCACTTGTGTCTGATGTCAAAGTTTTTGCCAATTGATTAGAATCACCAATATTATCAATGTCTTCAGGAAGAACCGACGGTGAACTTGGACTTTCAGAACCATGACACAGAACTTGTGACTCTGAAATGGGATCCGGGATTGGTTCAACAATAGGTAAAGGAAGAGGAAATTCCACGGGATGACAACCAGGCCAAACAGCACCGGGACCAAACTTAGATACTGTAGGGTTCATATTACATTGCCATGTAAAATGATTCGCATGAAAGGCACTGCTAGTGACCGGAAAATTGCAAGGTGGCACTGGTTGAGGTTGAGTATAAGGAGGATACATAAATGGCAGTGGTTGCATCATGTTTGGTGTAGTTGGAGGCGATGGATATGCATGGTGAGGAGAGGAGCACATGGGAGCAACTGCGGGTAGCACAGTAGCAGGTCCAGGATGAACATTCATGTTTACTGGCCAGGGGCCAATTGCAGGAATCGCACTAGGACCAGAAGTAAGAGTCATATTCATGGCAATCGGTGGAGCACGTGCAATGGCAGGAGATGGGTTGAATGGAGCTGCAGATGCAGACAGTTTCTTATACGGGATGCTCCCAGTGTGACTCTGATTTGATGATGATACATTGACCCTTAAATCCTCGCCACCTTGGGAAATGGGATTTGTACTATCACTAGGTTCCAAACTGCCAGATGAATTACTTGCATTGAGTTCTTTTTTGGAAGAATCCACGTGATCATCAACTGCCTGAATCAATACGCTATCATCGATTGCTCCTTGAGCTTCAACCTCTCCTAATTTCCCCTCAGCACTCATACAATCATCTTGCACAGCATCAAGTAACTGAGTTTCCTCTTTCCTCTCAGTAGTAACTCCAATATCATCCTGTGAATCATCAACAGAATCTGAAACAGAATTATTATTCTTCTCTTTATTCATATCATTTGCCTCAGCCGGGGTCGGATTAGCATCCCTATTAGCTTCAATATCTTCCTCTTCAGCTTTTCCACTATCATGTTCACTGCTAACAGAAATCTCACTTGGAGGATTATAGACCTGGAACTTGGAAATTGTCCCTGGAGGAGCTAACGCCACTTCCTTGTATGAAGGAGACTTTCCAAGACTAACTATAGAATTCTTAACTGGATTAGCATCAATTGGATCAGGTTCTGAAAGAGAAGTAAACAGCTTGTCACCTGTTTCTAACGTCTCATTTGCACTAGCCTTGGATGTTGAGGGTATGGATTTGACCCTGTATGTAACAGCTTTAACTACTTTCCTTCCAAATTTAGGGCCTTGGGTGATGTTTACTGTATGATCATCCGTATAACCTCCATGGGAAATTGTCCTCTTCTTCATGAAATAATACCTACTATTTGGACTGGCATTCCTTACAAAAGGAGATTCTGTGCCAACTTCCACATTCTTTTGATAACTATAAACTTTGCCAAGTGTCGCCCTTCTCTGCTTCAGTCTCCGGCCATATGAGCCAGTTGATCTTGGTCTTTGAACTGGTTGCCATCCATCTTCTCCTTCAGCATGTGCTTCTGACAAGATTTCTTCATAACTTTGTGGCTTTTCATCTGGTATTTGTTTTAAAATAGTATGTTCTGAATCAGGTCCAGAGTTGCTTTCCTGCTCAGAATCGGCACTACCTTCTGCTACAGGTATTTGTACCTCTTCATCTGAAGCCTCTTTAGGAATTTCTTTTGAAGACTCATCAAAACTTGGCATGCCAAGGTTAAGGTAGGACGTCGCTCTCACCTGCCAAATGTAAAAATATTAATTACTTGGAAAAGGATAAATTGACACCCAGAAATAAGTGACTAAAAGTAGGAACAAACAAAAATAAGCTAAAAAATAATAAATAAAGCTACATAGGAGGGTGTTGTTGGGGTGTTTGAAAAAATTAGAGGTATATGTATCTCCACTCTAATTATATACCCAAGTGTGTGTCCATGTATATTTATACCTATATCCGTCAATTTGGCTTCCTAACATGGTTTCATCCTGATCTACGACGTGGGTTGAGTCAAGAAAAACTCAGTCAAAAAAAATATCTCATAAAAAAAGGTTTACAAAACTAATGTATCTACAAAAGTCCTCTGACTTAGGATCAATCTATAGAATATTTGTTTAAAAAAAATGTTCATTTTAAATATAAGAAAAAATGTAATTAATCTTAATTTATTGCAAATCTAAATATTATAATTTTTAAAAATGATCAAATTACATTTGATAGACCAAAGTTATTGCCAAAAAATCCATACAAGTTTTCTAAAAGTAATTTTTTTTTATTAAAATACTTAATTCATCGCCACATAAAACAGTTTAACACTTAACAATCTGAAACCATATTTCAGTTGAAGAAAGTTGGATTCTACCTTCTTCCATTTTATTTTATTTTTTGCAAAAAAATGTTCAAAAACAATTTTCGAAAAATATTGTTTACTGAAAATGTTATTTATTTATTTATTAAATACATATTAGAAAAAGTAATAATAACTCACTTAGACCCTCTTTAAAAAAAATAAATATTAATAACATTGACATATAAATAATTAAGAAAATAATCAAATTATGATTATAAATATTGAGAAATTTTAAAGAAAAAAACGAGACCTTAAAATTCCGTCTAGCATTATGTTTCATATATTTCCAATTATGAGATTAATAATAATAAGTACAGTAAGTTATTTATAATTCAAAAAACTATTATTATTTTTTTATAATAATAATAATAATAAATAATAATAATGTTGTTTAAATTTATTACTCATACTATGTCGTTGATCAAAATAGAATTTTATTTGTTTGAATTTATTCGAAAAATTTATGATTAGATTATTCATATTGGGTATATCAACTAAAATCTACTTGTAGATAATTTTCACATCAAAATTGAATTATGATTTATTTTAATAAGTTAAAAGTTGATGATTAATATTAAATTAAATATTTAAAAAATATAAGCTTTAAATTTGACTCTCTTTTTAAAAAATAAGAATATTAAAAAGATTATACGAAGAAATTCATTTTTACTTTAATTATCAAATTAGATAAGTTCATAGAAATTTGAGTTCTTAAATAGTTTGCGTTTTTCAAAGTTGTTTTAGTGGGACTAAACTCACCTTAATTCTAATCCTAACTCACTTCATCCTAATTCTAACTCACTTGAGAAGGAACTTTAGAAGTTGAAGCTTTCTTTTGACCTCTCACTTGAGGAGTTTTCTAAGATAGAACTTTTTTAAAAGTGAGTTAGAACTGACCCATATCATGGGTCAAATTGACACTATTTATATCACATAAGATGTGAATGTATGGAAAAAGAGAGCAGAACTGGCCCATTCTCACAATAATGTAAAGTCCAACCGTTCCAAGTCAAGAAAATTTCCTTATCTAGGTCTCATTTCCCAGACCTATATAAGGAAATTTCTTTACTCTATCACCCAATTATTTCTTTATCATCTTATAATAGACTGGATTCGTCTTGAAGATCATTCCATATTCGGTTGATTTTACATTTTATAATAGTATGGAGAAAATATGAAAATAGAGAACATGATTTCACTGGACCTTTGTCACAATTTATAAGTTATATGTTTAGGAACAACAGTTCTCTAGTTTTAACGGGGGTCATCCTTCTTCAAAATAGAAGAAGTAAGCTAGATTTGTAACCATACTTAGAAATTATTTTATGTATTGCATATTATTAAAGGCCTGTTTGTATCAGTTTCTCCAAAAAATATCTATAGGAGAGAAAAATATAAAGAAGAAAATAAATAAAATTGACTTCTTCATAATTTAAAATTATAGCTTACACATAAGTTAAATAAAAAGTTAGATAATTTCTGTGAGAGAGCTACAAATTAGCTTGTGCATAAAGCTAAATTTAACTTATGGAAAGGTCAATTTCCTTATTTTCTTCTAACTTTTCTATGTTATAAGTTCTTAAAACTTAGTCCAAACCCCAATTCTTGACTACCATATTTGGCTTTGCCAACAAAAACAATGTCACTTTTTGTTCATCGTTATTTTTCAAAACAACTGTGCAGCTGACCAGATTTATGACTAAAGATTGTTCGCATGGCTGCCTGCTTCTAACAAATTAAAGCCAAAATAATGCTTGAATAATGGGAGATCTAATGACCCAGATGACAAAAACTTTTATTTACTTGATCATACCGTTTAAGAATATTTCTCAAAAGTCAATCTATAATAAAATACCCTTGAGAGGGACAAGTCCAACAAAGGCAACCAACAATTTTATAAATCCTCAAATTTTACTAGCCAAACATTTGTAACTATATCAAAGGAGATATATAAGACGACTGGTGGAAGCAGTAATCAATAATCAGACAACTCTTAGTAGCTGCTTCCCCTAGATCTCAAACTAATGAATTCAATTTATAAAAGACAGTAAATGTAGCCAAGCAGCATACCTTTGTTATCTGGCTCCTTCTCTTTGTTGCTGCATCTCTCCCTTTAGCATCATGATCAGGATTAATATAGTCAAGCAAATCTGACACACTGACACATTCAATAAAAATAAAAGGAAATCATTAAAAAATGTGTAAAATGTATGATATGAATTCCTGAATATGTACAAACATATCAATATTTTTCTTATTGAAAGTACGAATATTGACAAGAAAATAGGATAATATGTCACTCTGTGAACCATAGACATTTAGAGACATAAAATACTTGTATCTGCTAAAGGCTCGTGACTCTATTCTTCTCCCACACACAGATTAAATTTTTTCCTGTTGCAGTTTCCATGTTTGTACAGTGTCATCTATATTTTCTTATGCTTCTCAGCATTGTTGCTTTAAAATATGAGAAGACCAAGACTATAGGCAAAGTACAGAAAACAGTTCTTTATAAGTCAACCAAATAGAGCAGTTCCTAGAAGCTATAAGAATACCCAGAGACAACTGTATCAAAGACAGTCATGAACAGAAACCTCAGAGGATACCTTATATACTTAAATTACAAAGCACAATTTTGAATACGACAACATCAGAGTTGCACAATAAAAGGCGAAATAAAATATGCATGATCGAAGAACTTCCTGATGCAGAAATTAGCCAATGAAGTCTCAGAACCACACTGCTAAGATTAATTCTACCGTACTGTACCTCAAATGGCCTTTGCTAGCTATTGATGCATCAGGCTTCCGAGTACCATTTCGAGCAGCTTCTTGCTGTTCGAAAGCCTTGGACTCAAAATACTCCAGCCAAGCCGCAGCATCCTGTCAAATTTATCACAAAACTAGAGATTACCCGTACAGTTATAATTCCTCATTCCTTTTTTTAAGAAAAAGAGACTATTAACACATGGTAATAACACAGAGCACCATTACATATAACCATAACGATGTTGCAAACCATTTAATACTGTTCCGCAACACCCAGTGAAACTTTAATCTACCAACTATAATTACAAAGTCGTGTTCTAGTATGTTTTTCATTGCCTTATATTCAAAGCCAACGACTATTTTCAGTACATAGAATATACTAAATGTGTATACCTGCGTTCGCAAGTCATCAGGACCAAGTTTTGACCTCAGAATTTGCAAAGTTGTTTGCTCATGCTGCACGCTCAATGGATATGCTTCCATCAATGAAAGTGCTATTGCTATTGCATGGTAACTTGCAGCTGTCTGCAGACAATTAACATCCAAGAAAAGATGCAAGAGTTATAACACAGACAACAAGTTGTTTCATCAAACAAATAGTACAATCCAATCGGTTGTTATTATTTTAGCAACCTCAGGATATGATTATGAGCTTTATATGAACCCAATCATTACAATAATTATAACACACTGAAAATATCATCCTTTAAAATTAAATCAAATGAACAATTTTTATCCAACTAACTTGATGACAAATTTTAAAATAATCTTCCAAGTAACCTCTCTATTTATAAAGCTGTAGCACATTATTTCATATGGATCTCATTGTTGATAGTTTCTTGATATGAAAAATGAAGAGAATTTACATACAACATTTTTCATGAAAAAAAAATACAAAATAAACTAACTTCATAATTTGGAAAACCCAGAAATAAGATGAATAAAATAACCTGAATATGATCTGCGCCAAGTAATCTTTGGTTGCACTTTAAAGCTTTGTGAAGATATCTGAGAGCGACATGTACATTTCCCAGACCTTCTTCCATCATAGCCACATTAATGTAAGTAGCAGCAGTGTTTGGATGAGATGGGCCACATGTTAGATGCAGAAGATATAAAGCACGCTTTACATACCTGAATGTTGATCCAATTAACAAAAAGCTAAATGAGAAGAAAAATTAAAATTAACTAATTAGTATTTCAAATTCACAACTTATCTTTCCCTATTTATGGCGATCAATACATAAATTTCTGCTAAGGATTAAAAAAGAAAACCTAGATTCCCACAAGATAGAATACAAATTCGTAAACTGTATTTCTCTCTTGATAAATTCTGTTTTCAAATTAAAAAAGTGAGTTTGTATAATATTAATTCAAAACCAAATTACACTCACGAAGATTTGAATATCACTATATTGCACAAGAGCAAAACATACTTCAGAGCCAGCTCTGTGTGCTGTAGTCTGTAATAGAAAACAGCAAGATCCCCATAGCTCTTCATGGTATCAGGATGATCCAGACCTAACTCTCTCTCATTGATATCCAAAGCTTTTTGTTGATATATTGTAGCCTGTGATTTAGGTAAACAACTTGATGAATAGAAATCAAACCCTGAAACTTTAGTAAATCAAATGGAGATTTGAGGTGCAAATAAACAGTGGCTAAAATATTTAATCAATATGTCTATTGCATAAAGCAATAACAAACCAGCCTTATCCGAATTGATGGTGTCAATTACACGGACCAAACAATGCCATTATTGACCATTAAGGAACTATTAATGACCAAATTTTACATGAATCAATTTTTAGTCAGCTCTTTTTAAAGATTTCACCTTATGTTTGCTATGAACTTTACTAGCCCTCTACTTTAATTGGATTATTTCCATTTGATAAAATGTCAACAAAATACGATTTTTTTCTAGATGACTATAATTTACGTGGACATTGGTTTCTGATTGAACAATCTCTACCAATACCAAAACATAAACAAGACGAGCAAGACCTGATTGAAGTCTCCAGTATGATATAAAACTACAGCAAGGAGGCTGTATGCTCCGGCTGTCATTCGATGGTAGGGACCACAAACTGCTACTAGCTTAGCAAGAGCCTGTCACCAATGAATAATAGCAGATGTAACACAACAATTAAGGAATGAAAGCCTTTTATTGACTGTGGAAAACATTGTTAACTGTTTGAATATTTCCAAACAAAGGGTTCTGGATGCAGATACCTTTGTGCCATAGGTAACGGCGTCCTCAAGCTTTCCCTTGTCTAAAGCAGTCTTGGATGACTCTAGGAGCTGCCTTCCATCTGCAGATGAGCATGCAGCTTGCTGCAAAGACTCAGCATGAACATTACGCATAAAGTTTGGATCTATTCAATCAACAATAATCTAGAAATCTATAATTGGCATGTCTTATTTGTTACCTTGTGAACAGGGACCAAGCTAACAATGTCAGATTTGTGGAAGGGAATAGAAGAATCCATATCAAAATCCCGTGGAACAAGCTCAATTCCCACCTAACATACAAAGTGTAATAAGAAACAAATCAATAATCAACTACTGTGTCAAATTATCATTATAATAAACCCAATACTGACTTAAGTAGATCCGTCTTGTGTATCTTTTTTTTTTTTTTATCAGCGTCATGTGTAGTACCTATATGTAAATTTATTGGGAATAATGCATAGTCATATACAACTTGTACAAGAAAATATATTCTTTTCCTACCAAAAAAAAGGAGAAAACATATAAGCAGTTCACAAAAAAATTTCAATTTGACATTCTTTGCAGTTGAAGTGATAAATCATATGAACCACTTCATGAGTAAGTGAATGCAATTATGTTGACAAGGTCACCCATAAAGCATATAAATATGTAAAATTTTCAACCACGGTACTTGAGGATAATTCAACTTCACTGAAAAGGTTAAACTGAAACACGTTCTTCCATAAAAGTGAACAATGCATATATTCAAGCAGGAATCCAGTTCATAGAATCTAGTGAAGTAAAATCCCAGAAAATAGGAAATAGAAAACATACAAATGCATGACTTTATGACACCAAAACTTATAGTGCAAGAGTAAGGTAGAACAGGAACTTTGGATTGTATTGACTAATTCTAGATTTCATTACCTTGTGACACAAGCCACGTAAAATTGCAAATTTCCTCACATCTTTGTAATTCAACCTGTGAAGATCCCAATCAAATCGCTTTTTCAAAAATACCTCTAGCCATTTCCACACCAAGGGATGAACTTCATGTGATTTATTTGAATCTCTGTTTCCAGGAACACCGAGCAGAAAATTCAAAGCACCAGCAATTGATGAAGCCATTTTCTCCTTGTTAACAGAAGAAATTACTGCACGCAGGATGTGCTTAAAAGCTCGAACTATCATTTCATGAATACAAAGCGACTGCACATGTGAAAGCTTTTCTGAAAGCTTGACCTGTAAACAAATATAAAACGCATATCAGACAAAAAAACATAACATAAATGATTCTAAACCTGAGACACAAAATCCCTGTCAAAACCTTCTAAAAAGATGTGCGGCAAAGTTGAGAAGTAAAAGAAAAAAACTTCAATGCAAATAGAAAGAGAAAGCAATCTAACTTGTTAAAAAATGACTGGTGTCAACACACATTGTCTCTAAAGTCATATTTTCAGAAGTGACACTAGGATAGGCATATTGTTGAAACTCTAAAGTTGAATGTCACAAATTCAGAGGGCGATAGGAGACAAATTCGAAGCAAAGAGGACAGTTAGGAGAGAAATGGATTCCCACTACCGATGTTTAGAGATGAATAACATAAATAAGTTTAGAGCACTCACAACATGTCCAAGAGAACGCATTCGTAGGCCCCTAGTATGCATAAAATCAGTTAGAGTGCGTCCATCAACTGGTGAGAGTTCTAATGAGCCAAAATCTGCTACCTGTATTCCACAATTACGATGAAAATAAAATCACCAGAGTTGTCTTAACTGAAAGCCCTGTAAACAGGCAACCAAATAAAATTTTATACTTACCAATTTTGGGAGTGCAACGTCTTTGTAATATTTTTGAGATAAGTCAATCAAATCATGCATAGACTGTTAATGACAAGAGATGATTAGGTTCAGACACTATCACTTGTAATAAAACTTAAAAATACCTCGTTATAACCATAAGGCTTACCTTGCAGTGAAGTCCAGTTCCCGATTCTTTAAATCGGGTAAAAGCTTCCTCAGATAACATCCTTTTCAGAACAAGCTCATTCTCAGCTTCTGTAGTTTCATGTTGCGACTCAATTGAGGGCAATGGAGGGCTTTTAGACTCCCGACTAAATTTTGGATATTCAGATGCAGAAGTAGTATTGCTTGAATCAGATTTCTTTTTATAATTCTTTAGGGCTTTAAGGGGTTTCCCAAGACCCTCAACCTTCATCTCATTCTTAGCCTTCTCCAAGGATGGTTTCTTATCTTTTTCTGTATTATTATTTTGGTCTTGCAAATGTTGCATCCAGCAAGCTCCAAGTTCCCATCTTACAAAATAGTCCATACCAGGTTCTTCCTCCTCAAGCTTTGCAAGACTTTCTTTAATCAGCTTCTCTACAAAAGAATGAGAAGCACCAATCTCTTCACTCTCAAACGTTTGTATCTGAACCATTGGTTTATTGTTTTCTGGTGGAGTTGTGTTGTGAAGAAGTAATCTCAGACTGCAAGGCACAATGACAATGTCAGGCGATGAAAAACAATTTGATCAACCAAATGAAGTTGAACAGCAGCTATAAAATAAATAAGAACCTCTAGTAATTCATTCAAAGTTTAAAAAAAAAATAACTTCGAAGCTAGAAGCAAAACTTAGATGGTCAAAATCTTCTAGGATTACGGGTCACACTAACGGAATGAAAAAAGAAAAAAACAATTAATACATATCCATAAGTAATGCTAGATCAAAACTTCATCAGAAGAAACAAAGACACTCTCCGCGAAAATTCTTGCTAAGAAACAATGCCAGACCATGGCGAAATTTTATTCAAAAACATTATTCTCAAAAGTTTATCTAGCCTTTAAGTAGATTATCCGGGAAAATGGAACAATCATATTATTGGAGAGTGGGAGAGGATGGGAGAGTACACAACAAGCTGATATTAATATTATGTAAAGTTGTAAACTGGTGAAAATGTATAATGTGGAAGGGTAACGACACCTGTTAATATTGAGTGCATTGGCCCCACCCTCTGGCTGATCAAACAATTCAATAGTTTGTTGCGATGGAGAGTCAACATTTTCCCTAACTCCAACCTCAACTTTCACAACGACCACATAACCACAGTATCTTACATTAACGACACCTAAAGTGGTAATATCCTGCACATAAAAAATGCGAAGCATTAGTCCCTTCCATGAAAAGCAGCAGTCCTAAATGGCATTAATCTTAACTATATAAAAGTAGCATACATGGGCAGCAGTATTTTCATCCGCAGTGATGCCTTTCAGTAGATTTCGCTCTATTAGATCCTTTTGATTTACTCCAGTAGCTTCAACTCCATCAATTTTAGTATCAATCTTAGAGCTGGCAACAGAACCATTTTCCAAGACCTTGAGGCTCAAGTCACCTACTCTCTCAGTGTAAACAATATTATTTTCTACAACGGAGCAACTAAAATTGGGCTCTTCCATAACATGTTTAACAGCCCTTATTGCTCTGAAAATAGAAACATCAACAAACAGGCTGTGCAGAAGAAATGCTTTTCTATCACGAACTTGTCTTTCTTCTGCTGTCTTGCAAGGCATAGACGCAATTAATGAAAACTCGTTGGCCCAAGGAACCAAATCATACTTTCCGTCTTTTGCGAGACTACCACCATTCCCTCCCCATGTTTCATCCTCCACAGGAAGAGGAGGAAAAGATGAGGGTGACTGTGCAGCAACCGGAGGAACAAGCCACGTGTTGGCTCTGAAGCCATATGGGAGATTCCCAAACTGAAGACACGAAAATGGGGCGAGAGCACAAATAAATACAATGTTTATGACAATGAATCACATGGATGAACAGAAGTCAAACATTTTTTTGTCTCTTTTCGGTAGTTATCAAGTTTTTGTAATTTAAAAGCTGAAAAGAAACAAAAAAGTTTTCCAATACCTTGTTACGCTCTGAAAATGCCTTCAAGAGATCATCGAAAGCCTGAAATTAAGAATAAAATTGCAAGCTTTAGCAAGTTATGACTTATGCTAGCGTAAATAACGTTAAACATATAGTACCATCAATAGGACTGTTGAAAATGGGAACTTAAAACTTCATCTTATTACACATCTGAGTTTATCCCCCCATACTTCATTGAATAGCAATTTCTAATTATACAATAAACTATGAGAAACATGCATTAAACATACTAGTGTCTATTATTGGCTGGAATCAGAAAATTGTGTGGGGTGTCATTTTTTGTTTAATGATTTCACTCGTGATTTTGTAATTTTTAATAAATTTAACTAATAACGAAATGTATTTACACAGAATTTGTTGCTGTCATTCATCTTAAACTAATACCAAGTTTCCTATACTAACCTAAATTTTCCTCAAAACTGGTGTTGTAACAGGTAACATATTACGATCGTGTACCAGGGTAAAAAAATAGATTTAGCTAAGAAAAACCATACCAAAATTGTAAACAATTAAATAAATAAATATGAAATCATTTATCATTTAATTACATAAACATAACACTAAGAAACTAGAGGTGATATTATATATGGCAGCTGAAAAATAACCTAGCCAGGTTCATTCAAAGGCTCACGTTAAAGAAAGAAATGGTAACAACGAACTCTTTTGGACACATTCTCTTGTATTGATTGAAATTTATTGAAAATCACAAAAATTTGTAAGCCTCACTTCTTAGTCAATGAGCTCACTAATGATTATGTATTATTATTAGCACCTATCTTATTATTAAAAAGAGTGTAATATTAAATTTATCTTATTATATATATATATATATATATATATTCTTTCTATCTGATCTCATTGATACATATAATTTATGTTACTGGTGTAGCTTAACACATGCTTGGAGTTTTTAGAAAAGTAATTTTTTATCTTTTAAAAGTCAATAAAAAATTTCTTCCCAATAAATTTAGCCAAACAATGAATACAAAAGTCTAAAAAATATTTATAATATATTATCCCTTTATTAACTAATTTGTACATGAATAAAAGTTGTATACTCTTATAGAATTTATTTTGTTTACTATTATCTTTTAATTTAACGTTTCTCTTATTTTCATTTCAGAAAATTTAAATTAGGAAAAAAAAATTATCATACATGCTAGGTATGCTTTGAAGAGAAGGAAATACCTACTAACAAACTTCCTTTTGTACAAATAAAAAAATTGACAGATTAAAAAATACAAATAATATTTCTAAGTTAATTATTTGTAGTTCTCTTAAGTTTGACTATGTGTGAATTTGGTCTCTTGAATTTATAAAGTCAATTAAATCTCTTTAATTTGAAAATTAAGTAAAATTGATCTTTCATTGTTTTTCCTCTGCGTAAAACCTTTAAAAAATTTCGAATATATGGCAAATTTGATCCCAAAAATTGTAAGAAAAAAAATAAAGATGTCATATATTTAAGGATCAAAATGAAAAAAATGAGTTAATTCATGGACTTATATGAAACACTAAAAAATAGTCAAGACTTTTTCAAAAGTTTCCTAGTTTCAAGAGCTAACATGACTGCTAGATACAATTTTAAAGACTAAATTGATCATTTACTCTATCGATTTTGTACTCAATTTCAATAAATTAAATTTTTTTTATAAAAATTGCTCAAAATATTAACTTCACCAAAAAAAAACAAAGTTCTCAACTTTTATCTAATTCAATCTGAATTTTTCATATTATATAAACTCTTCAAAACTTCATTAAAAATTTTCATTTTAAAATTATTTCATATCATTTTTTTAAACTCTAAAATATTTAGATAGAAAATAAAAATTAAATAATTTTACATAGAAAAAAAATTAAAACTATGCAAAACTAATTGATAAAAATCTTAATAGTAAACAACACATGTTGTACAAACTAAAATAAATAAATAAATACGTACTTAAATATACTTTTCAAACTCTAAATCATATTTATACTTCAAGATTAAGCACAAAATAATTAGGCCAAACTAATATAATTTTAGAATTTGACCACTTAAGGTGTTTTTAGCAATTTTTAACATCATAATTGTTAATTTCCATGCATTTTACTGGTGTGTTAAATTAATAACAGCAGGATTATATGTTTGTAATAGAAGTTCAATAAAAACATCATTTTGTTATCTGTTTTTTTACACAAAGAAGAAGAACAAAAACATCTTTATTTTTTTTATGATATGATAGCACATAGTTAAATATTTACTGTGGGTTAATAAACTATGATGATAAAATGAACCTTAAAACTCGAGTGATATAATTCACGATAATGATTATAGCTTGATACTAAAATATAAATAAAATCTATAATTCTAAATCCTAAAACATAGGAAGCAAAAATTTAATTGTACATTTTATCGTTTTATAAACTTTACTTTCGTATTTTTTTTAACTTTGGATGGTATATTAAATATGTAACACGTCACAAAAATAACGCTTAAAAATGAAATGACATCATTTTATTTGTTCTTTCTTTTTTTAACTCTTTTCATCACACAACAGTGCGGACATTTAATTGACAGAGGATTTAGTTAATCAGTATAATATACAATCATTTTTACCGATATATATATATATATATATATATATATATATANAGAGAGAGAGAGAGAGAGAGAGAGAGAGAGAGAGAGGAATGGGACACGTTGGCTTACAGTATCGAAAGCTCTGCTAAGCTGTCTCAACAAATCAACCAGATTATGGCACAGAATCCGCTGCTTCCCAACGCTGTAGAAACCCTTTCTGCAAGCCTCAACGTGCACCACTTTCCCGTTGCACACCTTCACCTGCACCACAACACACAAAAGCTAATCAAATACCGTTCCCCTCACACGCCACACCAAAACAATCAAACAAAATCCTCACATCCAGCGAGAACAGATAATCCTCCTCCGATATCTCCTCCACACGCCGCCTCGAACCTTTCTTCACATCTGCATGCATCGATCGGTTCACAAATTCCATCATCCGCCACAGTAATGCAATTAATCACAGAAGAGTGCGAAAGAAAGAGAACGAGTTAAGAGTAGCACATTGTATAGGTGCGGTGAGGTGCGAAAGAGAGAAAAACTCGTAGAAGTTCTCCAGCTTAGGGCACGAGTGGCTTATCTCGCCGTCCACGTCCGCAACCGTCACCGCCGCATCTTTCGCCGGCGGGATCTCAGACTTGCCGGACTTCGTGACAGTGCCGGCCGCGTTCTTCGGTGGCGGAGGCGGCGACGGACCAAAGCTCGTGGTGCAGGCAACGATGTCAAGGAGTCTTCGCACGTGCTCCACTGATCTTTCTTCATTGTATTCCTCTACACGTGAAAATTTTGGAAACAGAAGATGAGGATCGAGATGAATGCAACGACGTCGTGGTTAATATTTCAAATAAAAGGAAACGATAATAATAGCAATAATAATAAAAAATAATAAAAATTAACAATTATGTACCTTCAACTAAAGTCAGGAGGCAGGGCTTCAGTGCGGACACGTCCACCATGTCCTTAAGACGTGGCCCTCTTACCTGTATTTAAAAAATAGTTTCGTAAACGAAACTTAATATAAGTAAAAAAAAAAAAAAAAAAGTAATATCTAACGCAATTCCTCGTAGTTCCCTAAGTAGGTGACGTAATTTAATTTTCATTTATAAAATTATTCCCAATATGAATTTTAACGAAATTATTATAAAATTGAGCATTTTTAGTTGGTTAACAATTCATGACGGAATCTCAGTATATTTTAATTAATGTTAGTTATACTTAATTACAATTTAATTTACCTCAAATGAGTATGCTTTAATTTTAAAATTCAGGTAAATTTCTTGAATCATGACATTATTTTATCATCTAAAATTTTATATTTCTCAAAAAATATATTTTTTTATTATTTTACGTAAATTACGGATGATGCCATTCAATTCTGAGAAAAAGAATGTTACATCCTTAGACTCCAAAAAGTAGATGAATTCATTTTCAACTACTTTTTTAAACAATTTTTTTTTAATATTTAAGTATCATTTATATATTATTACGTAATTGGTCTAAAATTATTTCACAATTAATAATAATAATCATAAACATCACCATGAATAATCATAAAATAACACCACCATGAACCAATCATAAAATAACACGTAAATGATATTCAAATATAAAAAATTTGTTTAAATATCATTCATTATCTTTTTCAATTGCATAACCATTTATAAACCCAGTAAACTTGACGGTACTTCTATCTAAAAATAATGTATAATTCATTATTTCTTTTATTAAAAAGTGTGTCATATTATTCATTTTTTGATTTCTGAATTGAATTTGTCACCTAACATTACTTGGTCGATTTCCAATTTGAATTTCTTTTTTTTTTCACCTAATATACGAAGCTACCGGTTTCGTTTTTGTTTGTATGTTACATAGTCGATGATGGTTGTTTTCTATTGGTACTATGTCTAACGTTTGTGCAAGAAAAATCAAACATGTTGACATTCATAGGGTATTATTCCCAGAAACTGGCTTAGGATTCAAAATGCTTAAAGAGTTCACGCAACTATATATATATATATATATATAGTTCCAAATGGGTACAAAAGAAATGTTGAATAATTAAAATTATTAATTCTGAATTCTTAATTTTGATTACCTCATGTGACAGGGAAAAATTTGTGATATAACATGTGTCCGTATTCACTGATAAAAGCCGACGAACATCTATAATTCTGTCTGTTGATATTCCCTGTTTCAAAATTTTAAAAAATAAATAAACAAGCTATTTAAATTTGTATTTGCATCATAACAAAAACAGTAAAAGAAAGTCAGAAAAATTAATTTAAAGTACATTGAAAATTGTTTATAATGAAAAAAATGACACAGCTCTATATGTGATAAATAAAAATAAGCCATTAATATGAAGCACATGTTGAGAGACAGAACTACTGGTTAATGCCAAGGCACACGACAGAGTGCAAAAGAAAAGGTAACTGATTAAGAATTTTCAAATGCAAAAGTGAGATATAATGGCTGGCACATATAGGGACATCTTATAAATATAATAATATTTATACTTATAATAACAACAACAACAATGATAATATCATTAATCTACAAGATAAAGTGCAGCACTAAGAAGAACAATCTAGTGAAGACACTTATGAGAAACATAACAGAACACACACACAAGTTGTTGAAGAAAACCAGTCAATGCACAAAAACATAACAGACTAGTAAATTATTAAGCTTTTTTTTTTTTTTCTTTATTTCATTCTCCAAGTAAACAAAACAAACCTTGAGAACATGAGTTTCATCTAGAAGCTTCACTGTGATGTCTATGACAACTGGGAGAACTGCAAAAACATCATCAGAAAGAAAGAACATTCAAATTATGTCTTTCCTAGCTCTCAGATATGTTTTATCTCTGTCTGCATGAACTCTCTTTTATGAAAGCTCCATTACAAGAAGAAAAAAGACAATAAAAAGATAAAATAAGTTGAACTTGTTAACAGAATAAGAAGATAATATAAATTAAATTAAACTTGTTCATGAGCAGGTAGATAAAAAGATAAGAAAGGTTAAAAACTGAATTGAGCTTTTCTTCAAAATCAGCTTATCCGTTTCAGTAAAGGTTAAAAAGCAGAGTCATTTTGAATTTAGAATATAAAGCTGTGTAAGGGAGTGTTTTTAGATGGTTTCTGTGTTGAAAAAATTTGAAATTTCATTCGGGTAGAGAATTTGGTTACCCTTTTCTTCCTTCTTTTTCTTCTCACCCTTGGCCTTTGCGCGACTGTTTCTTGGTGCCATTTTGCAGTTCTTTGAAATCGAAAACAATATAAATTCTGGCACCAAGCAGACACAGAAGCAGAGGTTAGGCTATTCACACAATAGATTACTAAAATCATCTGCAACAAATATATTTATATATTATCCATCATCAGCAAAGAAAGTCGTTGCTGCAGAGGTGTGAAATGAATAGTGATATGAGAGCAGCAAAAGAATTACCAAAGCAAAAGAGATGGTTTTATTGTAGGAATGGATAACAGGGGAAGAAAGAGAGATAGATATAGAGAGAGAGAGAGTGAGAGAGAGAGAAAGACTTAATGCATTGTGAGGTTGATATTTATATATAAGTGAAAGTATGAAATAGATGGGTGGTGGAAATATTGAACTACAAACTGAAAAAAATAGTTATGCAGAGAGGGTTTGGATTGGAGGTTTGAACCAGTAGAAGGAGGAAAATTGATAGAGGAAGAGAAATGGCAGAGAGAAGCAGAGATATAGATGAGAGGTTTGTATGATAAGAAAAGAAGGGCTGAGATTCAACAGTCAGAATGTTAGATAATTTGGCATTTTATGGCACTGGGCTTATGCAGATTACAGATTATTAATTACCAATTTTTCTTTTTTCTTATTAAAATTATCAATTTGCTTTGTGGGTATTTCTTGAAATTTAAGAAAATTAATTGGAGAATAATGTAGAAAATGGGTTTTTCTTTTGGAAACAGTAGCTGCAGTGCAGTGTAGCATTTGGTGGAGGTGAAGAAGAAGGGGACCACAGAAGGATTGGGTTGAAAGGTAAACCTAATTTGCCTGGTGAATTTTTTCGCAAAAGATTTTTGGTAAGTGTTACAAGAGTACAGTAAAAAAATTATTTACATAAATAATTAATTTATGTGATTTAAAAAAAAAAACTCATGTTTTTTTTTTCTTAGAATGTTATGATCAAAATATTATTTCAGAAATTTGAAAGTCGGTTTCACTCTTACTATGATTTTTTATTTTTATTTTTTGTCAGATTATTCACATTCATGTTCTTTATAGCTTCCGGATAAGGTGGGATACAGGGGGAAAAAACTGATGAGTGTGTATGCATCATTGTCCTATCAATACTAAATAAAGATGTTTATCTGTACAAATTTTAATTTTAATATAGTTGATTTTTTAAAATATTAAAACTAATTTTTGAATAATAAATAAGAACTCTTATTAGAATAACAAATATTAACATATGATAATATAAATAAGAACTTATAATAACATGGAATACTATATATCGATCTCTAATTTTATTATAAAAATAAGAGTTAAATATGTTTTTAATCTCTGTACTTTAGAATAATTTTGGTTTTAGTCCATCTTCAAACTAAAGTATAATTTAGTCTTTTAATTTTAGAAAACTCTGGTTTTAGTTTCTTTTATCAAATTCTTTTAACTTTATAATAACAATCCAAATACTATAATAAAATGTGTTTAAAACAACAAATAAAGTTAAAAAAATTTGATAAAAAAGATTAAAACAAGAGTTTTCTAAAATTGAAGAACTAAATTATACTTTAGTTTGAAAATGGACTAAAACCAAAATCACCCTAAAGTATAGGGACTAAAAATATATTTAATCCTAAAAATATTTGTGAATAATGAAACTTGAATAATGTCGTGAATTCACATCTTAAAAAGGTTGGTATGATAAACAAGATAAGAGTTACTTAATCAATGATAAAATTCTAAAAATAGTTTAAACTAGGCATAACATAGGCAATCTAAGCTCACTCTAGTAAAACTCAAAAAAAAAAATAATATAAAGAAATACTACTCATGATGAATGATGGAATATTAGTGCAAACATAAGTATTGTATATAATTAAGACATCTCTTCGAAAAACATTTATTACTTTTAGAGATTTTTTTTTCAAAAAATTTTAAAGATCACTTTAATTGATAATTAAAAAGATATAATTATTTCGTACCATTTATTTGCATATAAAAAGAGTGTTTACATTTTGATAAAAAATAAATAAATCTTATTAATTTCGTATGAAAATTATATGTTAAAGATGTATTTAATTTAAATATGTTATTTTGATATCAAAATTAGCCAACATCTACAAATTAAATGAATATAGTAACATATATACTCATAAAATTATTTAAGATAATACAAGTATTTTTGTATATATAAAGCAAAAGAAACTAAAAATATCAATATAACCTCTAACAGTAATCTTCACAATAAAATATAATGTTAGATGGGAGAAACTTTGGTCTCAGAGCACATGCTTAGACCCAAAAACATGGCACATTTATTATCCAAGATCACTCAATCCGTAGATAGACTGTGGTATCGTACATAACAAATTTAAGTATTAATGTTTCGTGCAAAATGGTATTCAAATTTTAAATGTGTTGGAAATGCATACTAATACAGTAGTATCATATTCATTGTTAAAAGTCTTAGTAATATTTATTTTTTTTAGACATTTCTATTGTTGTCAAACTCTTATTGAATTATTCAATTTTTACTATCATGTATGAGATGTTTATATCTCGATGTGTATTGAAAATCTTACATCAATTAAAAATAAAATCAATTTATAATATATAAATGAGATACAAACTTCATCTTTCAAGTAAATTTTATGGAATTGAGTTACACTTAAAAATTCACTTTCTAAAAAAATGTCTCAACAAAATAAAATCACACTATATATCCAAATTAATATACAAAAAATTCTTCAACAAATTTAATTTTTGTGAAAGAATGACTGAACAAGCTCTCAATATTGTAAATATTGGACATTTTACTCTTCTCATTCACTTGATCATGAAGAATTAAAGTGTCTAACATTCATAGTTATAGCTAAATCAAATTATTCACAACTTTTATTTAATACCAATTTATTAAAATGTGATTTAACTAATCTTCTAAGTTTATTCATAAATTCAAAAAAAAAACAATCGAAATTAATTTACATATGAATTAATTTGTAAAAGTTATTTCATTGAGTTTTTTTCTATTGTTTTTATTTTTAATCTACAATATAATCTAATTTGTTAATTTGTAGAAGTTGATTTTTTTTTCTCTAATAAAAAAAAATCATCCGAATATACCCTAATATTAGTTACACGGTATTCGAGAGTATTATAAATATTACATTTTAAAATACAACTAATTAATTTACATGTCAACCAAAATAGAATCATAGTACATCCACCAATTTAATGAGCATTAATAACTATGAACTGTTTTAACCATACTAATTTGACTTTTCTTATTTATGTTATAATGTATAGAAAAATTCTAGTAAATGATTATTAGATACCTACATTTATAACGATTTATTCCTATTCAATTATTGAATTGATATAATACTATAAGGATTTATTGTAAGGTCAGGTGAATTATATCTTATTGAAGTCCAAACAGGTTAATATTTATATTTTATTTATTAATTATAATTTAAGATTTTAGTGTATATTTGATTCAATAATTAATTTCAAAATTAAGATTATGAATTTAACATATTAATATAGATGTTACTACATATTAGATTAATTATCTCATAGTGAATATAAAGTAAGTGAGATTGACCTATATTGCATTAATTATTTCCTATTAATATTAAGTTAAGTACGTGATATTTACTTCCTTCTCTATGTTGTTAACTATAGAAAATATGTTTACTAGACTATATTGTTATTATTTTTGCCTTATAGGTAAACTCTTAATAATAATAATCAATGTTAGGACTTATTAGGAATCTTAAATATGCTTATAATAAACTATATTTTGGTCAAAAAGAAAATGTTCTTATTGTTATATAAAAGTAGGACATTATTATTCATGAAAATTTCACAAGAAATCAAATCCACCTTTCGTATGAAATTAAGACCGTCTCATCACTAATTACATTTATATAGTAAAAAAAAATTTATATTCACTCATACTATAAGGAAATTCTAGTTTATTTAAGCATTAAAATGTTTATTACTAATACTTATTCATTATTCATAATATCTTTATAGACAACACGAACTTCATTATTAAAACGTATTTCTTCGACATTCATTAATAATATAGTGAAATTCTTGTTAACATGATCATTGAAGTGGCTTTTTATAAATATTCATTTATTTATAATAGTATGTATTTATATAGGGTACATCTCGAAACTTAGCATTAAGAGTTAACATTCACAAAAAAAAAAAAAAAAAAAATATATATATATATATATATATATATATATATATATATATATATATTGTAATGTTCGTTTGGAATGAAATTTTTATTCTTTCTTATTATATTTATCATTAAATTTGTTTTTTTCATTCATTAGTTATTATTATACACTCTACATATTGCGTTTTAATTATATTAACTTTGAATTTCGTAAACTTTAAATTGTCATTAAGCTAGTCATCATTTAAGGTATTTTTTTTTTCTGAAATATTATGAAATTTTCAAATATTCATAGTTTAATGCATTTTTTTATTTTATTAGTATTTTTTTACAATTTTTTTATATTTTACATTCTTATTTTAGATATCCATACTATTTCTAAAATTCTGTAAATTTTGTTAATGTATTATTGTATTATTTATTGATTTTTCACGACTTTAGTAAAAGAAAATATCAACAAAAGATTAACAAAAAAAACAAACCCACAATACAACAAACGTAAATTAAGGTATATTATAATGGAAGAAACAATAAACATCAATTTGTTATCTCTAGTTATAATGTCAAATCTTGAATAGATGTGAAAAACTTAAAATAACAAATGTTACTAAAAGCTTGTTTTATGTACTACATTTCAAACATGTTAAAAGTTGATTTCAAACTCACCAAAAATAGTTCTCCTTCCAAATAAATCATTATCATTGTCTACAATAATTCAATTAATATAATTCTCACACATTATGATTAATAAATAACATATCGCTTAGATTTATTTCGTGAATAAATGTAAGTCTAAATTTTATACTAAGCAAGGATAAGAAAAAGAAAAAGAAGGTAGAACATCTTATAAGAGAAAAAAATAAACTCATAATCTCATTATTTTAATATTTTGAATTAAAAGTAATGTTAATTTTTTTTACATAAATTTAGATTCATCACATTGTTATTATATCTCTTTGGTATTTTTTTTCAAAAGACTTGTAAATGACATTAGATATAAAGATTCAGTTGGGTAGTTAACTTAATTCAATAAAATCTAAATATAATATAATGCTTTGAAAATTTAAAACATGCATCAAAAGTCAATCTTGTTTATCAATTTCAATATGAATACTCAAATACAACTATAGGATTCATAATAAACACTATCAATTTATCTAAATAAATATAAAGTCTTTCAATGGTAACTCACCTCACATGATACGTACTTAGAGATGATAAAAGAATACGAGCCCATGAATATTCGTGAACAAATATATCATACCAAATAATATATTTAATAAATATTTCTAAATATAAGTATTTTATTATACTTATGAACTTCCTGGAATATAAACATGTAACTATAGATATTATCGTATCTAACTTCGAGTTATTGGTAGTGCTTTTTATTTGCCTAATGCTGTAAAAATAAGTGATAAAATAAAATTACTGGTGAAAGAAAAATAATAACAATTGAAAAATCATTTAAAATTTATATTTTATTTAGAAATTTATGTGGACACTTGTCATTGTATTACTAAACTAAATTTGGATATGTATCTTTCCGACAGCATTGTTGGAAAGTATATTTCCATAGTGAATATATAGAAAACAAAACATCTTAGTAATGAGATGGATACCTTCTTAAATTAGATATCAAACATTTGTGCATGTTATGTTTCTTATAAAGAATATAAATTATAATAGTTTTGCATGAAGATTAAATATTAAAATTAAACTTAATTAATTTAGTCAAATTATTATGAATCTCCAAATTCCTTTTGTCAATATTAGTTTTTGTATGCATAGGGATTACACATTGAAATTCTTTAATTACCACTTTATATTATTTCAATTAAAACTATTTTTCATTATCATTTGAGTTTAGGAAAACAGATCAACTCAATTTTATTTTATTTTTGTGAGTAATCATTTTCATCTGAAATTGTAGTTGTTTTGATGAAGATCAATTAATAAACAATAAAACATTAAGATTGATAGCACATGAACAACTCACAGTACTAGAATCTGGTTATAGAATCATGCCTCATTGATATTCATATTATCTTTCTATCTAACTTTCTAGACTACAAGAAACTATACATACCTAATTTATGTGGTCCTTAAAACTATATATGGTAGTTTCAAGTTATTCTTTTCATGATAGTAACTACTAAAAGATTTGTTTATCCATTATAAAGAAATTTAAATTAATTGACTGATAAATTAATTTAGATATTAATTTATACAATAAAAATTATTGATGGTTAAAATACTCACAAATAAAATATTATAATTAATTCATAAATTAAATTTTAAATTGATCATTAATATTACTTAATAAAATTTTAATTACCAAATAAATTAACATTTAAAAAAAAACTAATATTTGTGATTAATTAATAACTATTAAATTTACTTATTTTTGTAAACAAAGAGGTAACAAACCTATTATAGTCTCCACCATCGAAATGCTTTTATTTTCTATGAAATGAGATATAAGCCAAGATATGCTATATTCTTTAAACATCACCTTTTTCTTTGTTCATTCATCAAAACTGTTCAATTACTTTGTTATAATTGTGAATGAAAAAGGTGTTATACATTTAGAATGTAGTTTTGGAACTTTCATTTACAAAACAAATAGAAAACATGAACTTATATATTCTTTTATCCAATACATACCCACTTATCATAAAACCCTAACCTCCTTAAAATATATAAAACAAAAGAAACTCTAGAGGGAGAAAAAAATAAAAAAGACGTGTGTTTATACTAACTTTATGTAACCTCTTAAAACGTATCAAATTTTAATTGACGAAAAAATTCCTATTATAAAAAAAGACATACTTTAAATACAGAAATATTTTAATAATTTTAAAAAAATTACATGAGTTAACAAACCTCTCATATATATATATATATATATATATATATATATATATATATATATATATATATATATATATATATATATATATATTAATTGAGAGAATTGAACTCATAATCTCTCTTATTTTTCCTTCTTATTATAACTCTCCCAAGTGTTAATAAGAGAATTAAACTCTTAATCTTTTTATTAATAATGAGCAAAATTTTATTTTGTAAATTTGTATTCATTGACGTATTGACTAAGCATTAATATTTTGCATGACATCTTGTAGTATTAAGACCAACTTTTCTTTAAGAGATAATTCTTCTTTAGTGAGATAAAATTATTGTGAATAATAAAAAAAAATTCTCCAAATATTTAATTTCAGTTTTATCCAAAAGTTTACATTTTTAAACTATTAAGTTAGAATAATTTCACAATATTCTGTTCGATCTGTTCAATAGTATGCACCATTGCACCAGTTTTTAATATGTTACTTTATTTTCATTATAAAAATATAATATTTTAAATACACTCTTTAATATTGATTAAATTTAACTATAAATTACAAAAGAAAAATAGACAATTCATTCACAGTTTGTACTCTGTACTAAATTATAAAAAAATTGAAGTCTCGAGAAATTCATGGCAAACATTTAAAATATTTAAGAATCCAATTTGTACTTTGAAGTGAATAGACAATTTAAGGTTTCAATTCTATACGTCTGAGCAAAATTGTCCTGTAGCATGTTGTTATGGTATCAAAAATAAAAAGGATATTAAGAGTAGATGAATGGTATAACACCTAACAGAAATTATGAAATGTAATAGTGAAAGGAATATATTATTTCACCAATGTATTGCTATTCAGAAAACACCAATAAACAATAATAGAAAAACATTCAGCATCAGAGAGAGAAAAAAACA
Source organism: Vigna radiata var. radiata (assembly GCF_000741045.1). Lineage (NCBI taxonomy): Eukaryota > Viridiplantae > Streptophyta > Magnoliopsida > Fabales > Fabaceae > Vigna > Vigna radiata. Next base: position 152,952 of record NW_014543814.1, on the reverse strand, counting down.
ACAGACTCCACACTCCTCTCTTTTCTGTAATGAAAATGAGTTGTTGTTTGGAATAATGAGACCATCGTGTAACATCTCCTGAATCATTTATTCTATTTGAACTTTTTGGTTGTGTGGGTAGGGATAGGGTCAGATTTTCACTGGTCCTGTCCCAGGCAACAAGGGTATGACATGGTTTTGGGCTCGACTTGGAGGCAAGTCGGGCAAAAATGCCCTTGTAACCTTCCAACAAAGCAACTACGTCGAGATTATTGTCCATTGGTATATCCAAGTCAGCACCAACTGAGGGTGTTAGGGTTGTGGCCTGTACGGTAAAGGGTTATGCAATAGATTTGGTGTGATACATTCGCCGCAATTGATTGAATTGAGCTGGGCTGGTGGTGGTTGGTTTTTCTCCTTGCAAGGTCACAAAGTTCGGGTCCAAATAAAATTTCAATGTTAAAGTACTATAATTAGAAATGTGTGTTAACTCTTTGACAAACGTACAAAATCGTTCTAAGTAATAAACCAGAAAGATTAGATATCGTATTCCAAGAGACTCGTATAACACTTTACTATTGTATAATTATCTAACTAATTTAGACTTAAGAATGATTCTTTTTAATGTGAATTGGTGCAATGAAAATAAACATAATGTATGAGTAAAAGATTGAACTTCTTGGGGTCAAAACACTAGGAAATGAAATGATTAGAGATGATATGGAATAGAGATGTTGGAGAATGATTTCACCTATTACACTCTCATGCAAATGCACATTACTTCTTCTTCCCTTACATGCTCCTGTCAACCTATTAAGTTACTCAAACCCAATCCCTTAGTGAGAGAGCCTAGCTTTACTCATTAAATCACAATCCCTTGGCAACCTAACAAGTTCATCTGCATTAAGACCAGAGGTTTAAGACAACTAAAGGTCCAAACTCTATCCCTAGATACTATTTCCTTTAGGTGTTTAGTCCAATTCAAGGTTCACACAACATTTTCCAATATCAGGCAAACCCTAAAATCATGCTATGGTTGATCAAGTCACAACAAGCTTTAAGTAAAGGACATAAATACTAGCAAATAATGAAAGAAGCTTGTATTCATTCAAAAAAAGTGCATTTACAAGAGAGTTTCATAGTTTACATCATTCTCCAACAAAATGAACTTAGCTCTCCATAGTCATACACAGTTTAGAAGAGAAGCAAAAATGTAGATGGAATATTTTGATTCTAATGGAAACAATAAATAAGCAATAAGCAATGTGCAGAATAAGAAATAAGAAGAGTCTTACACAGGAAAGGAAATTGTAAAGTATGTCTATATTTATGATTACTGGTTACCTAACACGAAGTGTTATTATATTTTTTCAGAAGTTATTGATCCACCCTCTTTACCACCCACATCTCCTCCTTCTATTGTTCCAGACCCTATTATTTTTCTTCTCAACCTGTTTCTATTGAACCTGTCACTACCACTCCACAAAGAAAATCAATCAGGCTTTGATACCATGTTATGAGAAAAGAAAGGATGAAATTTATATTTCTTATTTCATAATAAGGAGAAAGTACAATACATATATATACAGCTGTTTGAAACAATATAAAAATGGAATTTAAATCTAAAAATAAAATATAAGTATATGAACATAAATGCACCGATGTGAAAGAAAAATAAATTAAATCTAATAAAAAGCTTAAATACTTAAACTTTAGGTGGTCTCTTAAGTGGGGAGAGAGGTCAAGTGAATTAACTAATAGAAATAATTTTTATATGAAATTAATTACATAAACTTATAACTGTAATATTTTTAACTTTTTTCTTGTTATAGACTAACAAAATTGAAAAATAAATGTTCATGAAGCTTCTAAATGGAACTGAATGGAAAGTGAATTGGGAAGAAGACAACGATGAGACTACAATAAACATTGATATTACCGAAGGATAAATCCCTCGGTAACTACCGGGGCAAAATTCGTTGGTAAATCCATCGGTAAACCTAAGGAAAAAGCCGTCAATAATTACCGAATGAAAAAATTCATCGGTAATTAACGAAGGAAAAAATCCGCAGGTAATTTTCGAAGGAAAAATCCTTCGATAAATTCGTCGGTAAAAATCCTGATTTGAATCATCTTCTTCCCCGTTCTCCCTCTCCCTATCTTTCTTTATTTCATTTTTACCGATCCAGAATCTTTGCATGGTGAATTAAAACGTTGGCTTTGGTCGTTAAAGTGGACAAAATCATTTTTACCAATCGTTCTTTTTCAGAACCGTTATAGTGGAAAAAATTATTGTTGCACAGTGGTGGAAGTGCTTGAGCGTGAAAACGGAAGAACAAAAGAGAGTTGCACAGTGGTGGCAGCAGCTGAAGCGTGAAAGGGGAAGAGAAGAGACATTGGACGGTGCTGACAGTGGTTGCAAAGAAGAAAGATGGATGCAGCTTGACTGAAAGGAGCGACGATCTTGCTGAGCGGAGATGGAGGCAGTCTTGATTTGTAGCTGCAATGGAGTGAAAGAGAATAAAACGATGGAGTGGAAGATGGAGAAGTAGGAAAAAACCAAGTTACTCGCACAAATGTGAGAAAGAAATGAAAAAAAAAACGAGATATATAAGCACTTTGCTCGCAGACAGAAGGGACAATGGACAGAAAAATTCTCGCTCATTTTACCGACGGACGTACCGACGATTTTTACCATCGGAAATTAAAATAAAGGGTGGGAAAATTAACACGTTTTCTCAAAATTTCTTTTTAACAATATAATAAATACAATGTTTTGGTAAACTAATTGGTATATAAAAAAATAAAATAAAATTAACACGTTTCAAAGCTTTTAAAATGTTAAAAAAACTTATATAATCAAATTATATTAATTGAAAATATTTAAAATTTCATTTAAATAACGAAATTATTTAATTAAAATGTTTTTCATATATATTATTAATTTACTAATGCAAATTAACTTTTTATGATTTTTCCCTGATCAATTCATCGTATTCAGTTTTAAGATAATCTAATTCAAATAAGTTAATAGTTCTGTTTAGACTTTTATCACAACAACTTGAAAATATGATAAGGTCATATCTTCTTAAGCATATCCATAAGTTTTTTTTTTTTTTTTTAAAGTAAAAGTAAAACAAACTGAAATTAACTAAATTAAAAAACTTATTAAAGACGTGTCGATTTTGAAATTTATGACTTTTTATTTTGAAAGGTATATATATAGACATATATATATATATATATATATATATATATATATATATATATAACTTTGTAATTATGTGAGACTTTTATATAAAAATACATTTAAAAATTAAATTCATTTGGAGAGATAGAAAACATTACATCAAGAATTTTTAATACAATAATTCCTTACTAAAATTAATTATTAACTCTAAGTAATAATAGGTCTCTTGAAAAAGGATGTATCGGAAAATAAAACAATAATAACATATCACTTCAATTCATATAAAAAGTTGATAATTTTAACTCAAAATTTTATAATACTAAAATATATTTTTTTTGTTTATATAATGTCAAAATCATTTATCTTACTCGATATAAAGCTTAAATTCACATTTGAACTTTTTAATAACAATTTATTAAACCTATTTTTTTTTTAAAAAAAATTGATAAACTTATTATATATCATAACTTGTGATTAAATGTAAGTATAGATATCATTTTACTGTTTTAATGTATTGATTACACTTTTCAGTCTTAATTAATAACAGGAATCAACTTAGTGAATTCCAAATTGAGATGCAATTAAGTAGGAAAAACGAATGAATTAATAATAAAAATTTCAGAATTTCGTGGATGAAGAAATGCAAAGACAAAGTTTCGCTATCTTTTTTATTATTGTATTTTGGAGATAAATATTTTTGATAATTTTACATGGTGCATAATTTTCCAGCAATAATCGATAAAATGAAAAACAATTGCAGCCACTTCGTTTCAACTTTTTCAGTCTCATCCTTTTGTTTTTATTTGAAGAAGTAAACACAGTTGATAAGTCCCATGGTGTTTTCCGGATACGTCATACACCATTTTTTCATGCAATTATTATATATTTCCAAAGCTAACACAACTTCATTTAATTCATTTAATCACAAATTTTTTCATTTTGCAAAATTCATCAATTTCAATTCTATCGCACAACCTATTCTTTAAATTCTAAACTCAACCCAAATTTAACTATATTTTTAAAATTAAAAAAAAAAAACTTTTTGAATTTATAATAAATATGGAAAGGCAGTTTATATGTCATACGTGTGTGTATGGACAATTAGACACAGTCTATCCTTTCTTCCACGACAACGCTACAAGGAAATGTGTCTTTTTGTCGCTAATAGTGTTACTTTTCTCATATTGGTAATAGAAATACGTGTTTTTCCTTTGGTTTACACATTTTTAGGTTCTATCTTCTTCTTTTTTTTCTCTCTTTTTAATCTATTTTCTTTTATAAAAAAAATTATCAAGATCACGTATTATGACGGACTTTGAGCCTTCGATAAAACAACATTATTGACGGTCTTGGAAAGAATTACTGACAGTCATGCCACAAGTGTGATGATTTAAATTAGTAAGGGTGTGCAGGGTGTGCGGTCTTCGGTAATGGCCTGAATTAAGCATTTGGGCCTATTGGTGGAGTTTGTCCCCAATTTCATCGAACACGAATTCCTACTGGTGTGAAATTTCCTCTCGTCCCAATTTCATCGAACACGAATCCCATTCCCCCCCTCCTTCTATTTCGCATTTATCTCCCTCTCCCTCTCCCTCTCCTTGTCCCTCTCCCTGTCCCTTGTGTCCGTTGGCATATCGTTGACTGTGTAACCTCAATGGGTGGTTTGAGTTGTTTGTTTGGCTAGGATTCTTCGAAAGGTTGTCAGTGGGGTGGTGGGGTGGTGGTTCGTAGTGTGCGTGTCAGGCTGTTGCGGCGACAGGGGTGTTGATTCGTGGTTGTTGGCATGTGCATAACTATGAAGGTATACTGACGATTTTTGACTATTTCCAAAAGATTATGACCGTTGGTAATATCCGTTTTTTTTTTGTAGTGATTCATATTACTTAATTTATATCTAACATCTAAGTAATAAACATAAATAATCAATATTTATGTTTAACTTATAAAAAATAAACGTAAAGAAAAACTTTTATGGCTGACCCTTATATAATACATAAATGGTTTAAACCATTTAGTTGTCCCTATTTTTGGGAGGTTTTCCCATTTTGATCCCCGTCTTATTAGAATCCCCAATTGAGTCCCTATAAGTGCTAATTTCAATCAATTAAGCCCCTGCCGTTAAATTTAGTTAACGGGGTTAACTTTTTTGCACAGCTGGAAGGATGACCTGTTAATTTCTGTAAACATGGCCTATTTAGAGTTGAAACGTGGCATGAATTAGAGTTGAAATTGATTGAAATTAGCATTTATGAGACTCAATTCATGCCACCTTTCAACTCTAAATAGGCCACATTTATAGAAATTAACAAGTCATCTTCTCAGTTGTACAAAAAAGTTAATCTCGTTAACTAAATTTAACGACAGGAGCTTAATTGATTGAAATTAGCACTTATAGAGACTCAATTGGGGATTCGAATAAGACGGGGATCAAAATGAGAAAATCTCCCGAAAATAGAGACAACTAAATGGTTTAAACCTACATAAATTTATGTTACTAACACAGTAAATTTATGTTAGTTATACGTTAGATTAGATGTAAAAAACTTAAAATAACAAACATATTTTTTTTTTTTATATTAGTATCTAATTTTCTTCTGTTTCTTTTTATTGAAGGAAAAGAGTATCATACACAAATATCCACTCTTTTTTTAGGTTTATGGATATTTAATCAATCTAACCAACTTTTAATACATATTCTACTTTTAGAAAATCTAGTATTATATCATGGAATCTCAATTATATATATGTTTACATATATATATATATATATATATATATATATATATATATATATATATATATATATATATATATATATATATAATGTATATTTAGTCCGATATTAATGAAATGTATAGCCAAAGAATAATGTGGTTAAAGTAAGATGAAAAGTCCAAGTTTTTGGGACAATTTGATTTTTGTATTTGTGAAATGTATGGAGAAGAAAGTTTGAAGCTTTATGGTGTTATTTTAATGGGGTTTTTATATGTATAAGTGAGTGGGCACTAGAAGCTACACACATATTATGAAATCCACTACCCTCTGCTATATGTGTGGGGCGGCATTACATTATGGGATAATATTTTTCATTCATTGCCACAAAAATAATGTTATGCATTTCTAAGCTTAGTTACTTTATCATTTTTCAAAAACAATCTTATATTTTCGTTTTTTGTTTGTACTATACATGATTTGATGATGGTATTTAGCCACAAGTAGATTTGATTTATTTAAATATAAGTCGACCTCTTTTTATCTCGTTTTAACTTAAAATTATATATTTTAATGATGTATTAATATCATTCTTTAATTTAGTGTATTTTAAATCATATATCTAACTCATGAGATAAATGAATTATGACTCACTTAAATCTATATAGATGAAAACTTACAAACTCATAATTATTTTATAAATAATATATTTATCGAGATAAATAATTTGTGTTCATATTTTATCGTATTAATTACTGTTTGATGCACTTTACTAAGGTGGACATTAAAATAGTATATTTTGCAGATACATTTTTATTTATCAATCAAGGACAAATACTTAAAAAACGAAAGAAAATTCACTTAATGCATAAAAAAAATGAAAAAGTTCATGAAAATCATCTTAACACAATGCACTCAACTCCAAGAACATATTTTATTTTATTTTTTCTTAAACTTTTTTAGATGATGTCATATCCCTTATTAAATAAATTTTACTTGTTAAGATGTGTTAAGAGGATTGTTCCAGTGATGCTCAAAGGTTAAATTTTATTGTGTTTATAAAATATTATTATTTAAATGTTTATTTGGTCAGTATAATTTTTCTTATTTAATCTATAGTCTGAGATTTAAATAAAAGAAATATTACATCAATTATCTCTTTTTTATAACTATTGTCTCCATAATTGGTCAAGCAATAGAAATTGTTAAAGTAGAATATATAATTTATAGATCACGTAGCTCAATTGAATAAATATTAATTTTATTTTTATTGAAAGCTTAAATACTTAAACTTTTGTTGGTCTCTTAAGTGGGGAGAGAGGTCCAATGAATTCTCTCCTCCTTTGCAATATTATTCAAATAATTATTAAATAACAAGTATTATTGCTCGAATTGAGAAATTGTCACTCAAGTTAATATGCGTTGTCATCCAAGCAGCATACTCATAATTCAAATATCTTCTTTTAATTTTAAGTTGAATGTTAATTATTTATTTTTATTATATAAAGTTATATGACATGATTGGTGTAGAATTATTATGATAAATGTGTTATTTAGATAGTAATTGATGATATATGATATGTTGTGACTATTAAATTAAAGTATTTGAAGAAATTTGAGAAAAAATATGGAAGAATATATATATTTTTTATTTTATTCTATATATATTTAATTATGTGAAAAATACATATAGATATATAAAATATGAGAATGAAGTGGGAAATGATGGTAAGGTATTGGTGCAAAGTGTATGAAACATTTGGGAATGGAAGGTAGAGATTGGGCAAATGAAGCCAATGAAATGAAAGTTTTCTTAGGAATCTAAGTTTGAATAGTTCTCCAAAATAAAAAATAATGAAAAATAATGGAAGTAAGGCTTTTTCTTATGTCACACACACTTTTTTTTTTCTCATTCCTTCTAAGGTGGAAGTCCCATTATTACCACAACATTTTCAAATACATGGACATTGTTTAACCCTACCATCTTACTAACAAAAATATAAGTGTTTTGGTTTTATATTAATTTGGAATCTCAAATTTAAGTTTTAAATAAAAAAAAAGAAATTATTTTTAAATGATTTAAATTTAAATATGGGATATGAATTCATGTTTGACTTGCTTTCAAATAAAATAAAATTAAATCCACAAAAATAAAACTCACTTGAAAAAAAATTTATGTAAGTTCAAAATTCTTTGCTCTCACAAAAAGAATATTGATAAATATATTACATGCATATTTTTAAACAATTTTTTAATATTTTTTAAAAAGGCTTATATTTAATAATGTTTGTATTTAATTTAATCTTATAAAATTAATTCGTAAAATATAATTTACACTGCACTATATATATATATATATATATATATATATATATATATATATATATATATATATATTATGATTTAGTATAAGTTGATATGAGATTTTAAATACATATTCTTACACAATGGAATGACCATCTCCAACTTCAAATTAAATGTTTGTGGGTGATACAATAGAAGTCAAATAGTGGAAGATACAATAATTTTAGTTTATTTGACTATATAATAGGTTTGAATATCGTCTTAATAAATAAGTTTATATTTAATTAATCTTATAAAATTAAATAAGGTAAAATATATACCACCCTTTTATATTATGATTTTGTTATATCATTAGTTTATGTGAGATTTTTAATAAAATTATTTTTATCTAATAATGTTTTTTAAAATCTTATTTTGAAAAAATAAAAGTAAGAAAAGATAAGCATAAGAGAAGCACCAAGAAGGTATATCATGTTTCTAATACTTTGAAAATGGATGAATTTTAATGGAAGACATTGCTTTGTTTATTGTTAGGAACTTGTGAAGAAATCTGTCTTCTCATGTTAGTTCATGTTTCAATCATTCCATACATTCTCACTTTACTTTTTCTCTCTTTCTTGTACTTTAACATAACATTCTTAACACTTTTTTCTTTTTCACAACTTTCTTCATTCAATACTTTTATCATCTCCACAACATATTTCTCTCATGTTTCACGCTTCTTTAGCATCTTTTTATTTTTATTTTTTCTCTAACAATCCAAAACAAATAAACATTACACTATACAAAATCTGTATGATTTTTTAAGGGAACGAAATGAAAAAACACAATAACTATGAAACTTTAATGAGTTTTTCCTTTTTTTATATAGCATTTTTACTCAGTTCTAATAAACATACAAAAATTATTGTCTGACAAAATCTATTAAATATTTTCATTTTAAGTAATCTAAATCTATGTTCATTGGAATAATATTCACATATAATTAACCTTTACATGTTATATTATGTTATTATTAATTAATATGTTATTAAGTACTTTAAATAAGTATTATTTTAATGAAAATATGAGTCTACGATAACACGATCTTATAAATACAATTAGTATTTTTTAAAAATGTTCATTCAATATTCATTCATACTTATTATATTCATAAAATTTCAATTTTTTTGTCCGACTTGAGTTTTAAATAGTGTTTTTTACATGTAGATCTCTTTTTTTTTTTAACAACAAAAGATTAAATTCTAATCAACAAAAACTTTTAAAGCATAGTTAGGATCTTACCACCTATTTATAAATTTATACTCAAAATCCCAATAAAAACATACATTGTTTAACTTTTTTATATTTCTCAAACATCTTTTTCTCAAATTAAATGTCTTCACATTAATATATTTCTCAAACTAACCTAAATAATATTTATTTTGGTCGTGAATTCACACACACTTTATATCAACGGGTGTTTAACGTTCCTTCGTTCCTTTTACTGTTTATTATATTTGCATAATAATTGATTATGTTGATTTTGAAAAAAATAGTTTCAAAATAAAGAAAATAATTGAAAATCTTTATTTTAGAATTTTATTTTTTTAATAATAATTATAAATGATGAAATAACAAATATAATATTTTCCTTTTTCATTAATCTCTTTATTTTTTTCACAGTTTGTTCTTTTCAATAACATACCATTTATTTCCACTAATTAAATCATTATTATTATTTTTACAAAGTAAAAATCTTGAATTCATGTTATGTAAAAATGGATTATAAGATGATAGACATCTAGCAATTTAAATCACATGATAATTTATCCATATTTAATACTGTGTGCATGACCCACATTACTCAAATATGTTTCTGAATAATGGAAAATAAGATGCTAACGGTCACTCAATCAAATCAATGCAATGGGTATACTAGTCAATTTAAAGATAAAAAATAATGAATTAATATATTGATTAATTTAAATATCAATTTATAAATTAAAAAAATTAATAATATTTAAAATAGTTTTTATTATAATTAAAAAATTATAATTGATTTATAAATTAAATTTTACATTGATTTCTAACCTTAACTATTAATGTTTTAAGAATTAATTTCTAAATTAAATTAAAAGCTAATTTCTTTATATATAAAATATTAATAGTTAACGTTACAAACAAATTTAAATTCTAATCCATTAACAAATGATAATTCTTTTTATAATAAAATTTATTTTATATATCAATGATTTTTAATTTATAAGTTAATATATGAATTAATCAATATAGTGATTAATTATTTTTTGTCATTAAAATTGATTTCTATTTAGTGATATTTCTTATAGTGTAAGATTAAAAAATAATTTAAAAATTGAAAAAAATTGCAATTACTCCTTTCATAAATTATTGTTAAATGCTTATAGTTTAAAATACATATTCATTTTAATAAAATAAATTTCATATGTTCTTTAATCTCTTTCCATATTTTAATTTTTAATAATGTATCTTTATTCGCACAATTGTGGAAAACTTTTCCACGAAACAGATTTTGTTTTTTTTTTTTCTTGTCGTACACTCCAACTTTGTGATGAGTTTTTGTACTTTCATTACGAAAATTTATTAGTTTACATCATAATCTCACGCTAAATATATATTTATTAAACTCTATTATTAATGTCCATATTATTAGATAGAATGAATTTAGTCCAGTTTCAATTAATAAAAGAATTATCAAATACATGTCAGTTTCAATAATAAAAGAACGATGAATTTGAAGAAAAAAATAAACTTGTGTCTATTTTTTATTTTCTTTACGACATAAAGAAAAATAGTGTTTTTAAAAACATGTATTTCGAGGATTAAAAGGTGATTATTTTAAACGTGTACGAAAAGTCATGGATGTTTTTTCGATGCACGACATAGATAATCTTTCACATCAGAAAACTTATATTTTATTACTTAACATTTCCAAAATGAAAAAGAAAATCTTTTCGTTTTTTATTTTTTGCTAAGTTATATAATATACGATGTATAATGTACTATGTACATAACTTTATCATCTGGTTTAATTAATTTCGAATTACTTTCAAGAAATGAATTGAATAAATTGCTTTTTCAATTAATATGGTTAATAAGAAAAATGCAGGCTAATAAAAATGGCTGAGTTCCATAATTATTTCATTTCATATCGCATATTGTTAACCTAATTTTGCTTGACCTGCAAATAAGTTAGGTAACCAAATTGACATTCTAATTACTACTAATATTATTTGCTTGTTATTGAGTCACTGTAATCATATTCCATTTCTTATACTATTATTACTTTTTTAACTTTTAAAGCATTCCTTAATCCAATGTTTATTTTTAATAATCAAGTTTTGAGTTTTTACTAGTTATAATAAAAAATAGTGATATATCTACTTATCTGCTATGTATTGCGTAAGACTTTCATATAAACTTTTTAAAATAATGTCTGCGATGAACTTTATTATATGAAAAACCATCTGGCACAAGAATTCAAAAACAAAACTGACAAACTTCATCATATCATGTTATGCATTTCTAAGCTTAGTTACTTTATCATTTTTCAAAAAGAAAGTCCCTTATATGTTGTTTTTGTTTTTTTACTGGACATGATTTGATGCTATTTAACTACAAGTAGACTTGATTTATAAATATAAGCCTATTTGTTTTTATTTAGTTTTAACATAACATCATATATTCTAATCATGTATTATTATTTAATTTAATATATTTTGAATTAGACATCTGACTCATGAAATGAAATAAATGGATCACGGCTAACTTAAATCCGTCCGTATAAGTGAGAGCTTGCAAATTTATAATTATTCTATAAATAATATATTTATTAAGATAAATAATTCATGTTTATATTTTATCGTATCAATTGCTATCTGACACTCTTTACTTATTTGGACATTGAAATAGTATCTTTTGCATATACATCTTCATTCGTTAACGAAGAACAAATAACAAAAAAAGGAAAAAAAAACTCAACATATAAAAAATTGAAAACGTTCATGAAAATCATCACCACTCAACTCCACAAGAACATATTTTATTTTTTTCTTAACATTTTTACATGATGTCAAATCCTTACTAAATAAATTTTACTTGTTAGGATATGTGTTAAGAGGATATATTGTGTTTATTGATATATATAGCTGCTTAAAATTAGACCTGTCAAAATGGGTCACAATCCACAGGCCAACTCGGTCCACCACGGGTTTGAGCCGGGTTAGATTTAAAAACATTGTACTTTTTTTATACGGGTCAGATTTCAATCCAACTCATTTAAATCCGGCTCATTTAAACCCGGCTCATGCGGGTTGAACCCGTGGTGAGTTGGCCCACCAACCCACCTACCTAATTTTATTTTATTAAAATTTAATTTTAATTTTATAAAAAAAATATTTATTATTATTTTTTGCTTGAAAATATTATTTAGGTTCTCTATTTTCAAAATTAATTAAATATCCATGTTGGAAGTGAAATTTGTTTAGGTTTGAATTATAGAGAGTTTGTAATTTTTTTTATTTAAGAAAAAAATGTAATTAAGTGGGCCAGTGAGCCAACCCGTTTACCTACCAACCCGTGGTGGGTCGGGCCGGGTTCGAATTTTTCTGGCTCGCTAATAAACGAGCCGGGTTGGATTGGCTCACTAAGTGACCAACCCGTGGTGGGCCGGGCCGGGTCGAGCCAGGTTACCCATTTTGACAGCTCTACTCATAACATGGTATTAAAGCATATTAGAAAGTGGTTGTAAACATAACTCAACCCCACAAAACTGGCGTGTAAGGTGAGGTTTGCACCCTACTTATATGTTATAATTTGGCCTTATCTCTAGTCAATGTAGGACTTCTAATACACCCCCTTCACCCTGAGGTATAGACATCTCGAGCGTGATAGTAGAAATGGGTGATCCGGTAGCGGTTTGACAACGAGTGGAATAGAAATGCCCAAGAAACAAGAAATCACTAGGATAGGCTCCAACCATATTAGAAAGTTATTTTTAAGTCTAACTCAACCCCACAAAATCGGCTTGTAAGGTGAGGTTTGCACCTCACTTATATATTGTAATTTGGCCTTATCTCTAGTCGACGTGAGACTTCCAACACACCCCTTCCAACACGCCTCCTTCTATGGCTACTCCCTCTGTTGCTCTCGCATCGTTGCAAGATACAACACACGACTATTACATTCACCCTAACGAGAATCCTTCCCTAGTGCTTGTTTCCCTAATTCTTGAAGGTCACAATTATCATGGATGGGCTTGCTCAATGTCTATGGCACTACAAATGAAGAATAAATTTGGCTTTGTTGATGGTTCCATTCCTTGTCCAGCTGATACAAATCCCATGGTTCCCTCATGGAAGCGTTGCAATAATCTGGTTTTATCTTGGATCAATCATTCTATTTCTCATGATATTGTTAGAAGTATTATCTGGGTTGACTCTACCGTTGCGGCATGGAAGGATCTCAAAGATCGTTTCTCCTAAGGTGATTATGTTCGAATTTCACAATTGCATCAAGATCTTTATTCAATGCATCAATCTGACCTAAGTGTTACTGCGTATTACACTAAATGAAGATTCTCTGGGATGAACTTTCCAATTTTCGCCTAATTCCTGAATGTTAATCTTCTGCTTCTTGTTGTGTTGTTTCTAAGACAATGAAGGAATATCATGAAAATGATTGTGTTCTTTGTTTTCTTAGAGGCTTGAATGATAATTACTTTGTTCTTCGCTCTCAGATCTTTCTCATGGATCCCTTGCCTTCTTTACCCAAAATTTTTTCGATGATAATTCAACATGAGCAACAATTACAATCAAGAATACTTTCTCAACCTTCAGTCATGGCGGCACAAGTTTCTCAATCTAAACCTTCTTTTCCTACCTTCAATGGTACATGTAAACTCTCTCCTACCAATGATTATGGCCAGGGAAAATCTTCATATCAAGGTTCTCAGGCTCGTTCCTCAAGGGGAAGGTTTAGTGCACCTCGACAATGCACTCACTGTGGCAGGACAAACCACACCATTGATACTTGCTTTCCGATACATGGATTACCACATGGTTTCAAATCCAAAAGAGTCCACAATGTTACCACAACTTCTTCTACAGTAGATCCTTCTTATAATAATTCCCAGGCACCGTCACATTCCTTAACTCTGGGACTTTCTCAAGAGCAACTTCATGGTCTACTGACAATTCTTCCTTAATCTAATTCCACAACCTCACCTTCTACCAATCTAGTGAGCTCTCATAATGTTTCTACTTCTTCTCAAGCTCAAGGTAATATCTATTCCCAATGGATTCTGGACACAGGTGCTACTGATCATATATCCAGTTCTTTGTCTCATTTTATTTCTTATCATAGAATCTCACCAATTACAATATCACTACCCAACAAGAATTCTTTATTTTCTCATTTTTTTGGCACAATTTCACTTAGCCCATACCTCACTTTACATAATGTCTTGTTTGTTCCTAATTTTTCAATCAATCTTATTTCGGTCACAAAGTTAACTAAATCTCTATCTTGTAAACTTAACATTTCTGAATTTTCCTATGAAATACAACACAAGTCAACCTTGGAGATGATTGAGAAAGTTGAAGAAAGAGATGACTTGTGTGTCATGATAGTTCTTGCACCCGTACCCCTTGGTTCACCAGTTGCTATTACTCTTGAGAATTCTATTGCTTGTTCTACAATAAGACATAACTCTATAAATATTTGGCACTAAAGACCAGGGCATCCTTCTTTTTCTTGTTATAACAAATTACGCAAAATGTATGTCACTTTACCCGATACAAAATACACTTATTGTTATGCTTGTCGTTATTCTAAGCAAAGAAAATTGCCTTTTCAATTAAGTACTACTGTTTCAAAAGCTCATTTTCATTATATTCATGTTGATATTTAGGGGTCCTATTGTACTTCTTTTGTTGATGGTTTCAAATATTTCTTCACTATAATGGATGATATGTCTAGATACACATGGATTAAGTTGATGGCAAGTAAGTCAGATACAAGATCACAACTTATTGGTTTTGTTTCTTATATAAAAACACAATTTGGCATTGATGTAGAAGCGGTTAGATTAGAATATGGTAATGAGTTTGCAATGACAGATTTTTATAGACAACAAGGGATACAACATCAATTATCTTGTGTTGAAACACCTCAGTAAAATGGAGTTGTTGAAAGAAAACATCAACACATTCTCAATGTTGCTAGATTTTTAATGTTTCAATCCCATTTGACCATAATTTTCTGATATTTTTGTTGTTCGTTATGCTGTGCAACTCGTTAATATTTTACCTTTCAAAGTTTTGACATATTTTTCTCTATCTTAGCTGTTACACAATGCTAAACCTGACATTACTTACAAGTTTTTGGCAAACTTTGCTATGCTTCAACTCTTCAAGCTCATAGAACAAAATTTCAACCTCGTGCAAGAAAATGTGCTTTACTTGGTTTTAAAACAGGAGTGAAATGCTACCTTTTGTTAGATTTCAACTCTAGGGAAATTTTTATATCAAGGAATGTATTATTTTATGAAAACATATTTCCTTTTCTTACTAGTGACAAGCACTCACCTATTCATACACAAAATTCCTTGGACTTTGTCACCAAAATTATTTCATTTCCACCTCTTTTCTCAGAAGTTATTGATAAACCCTCTTTACCACCTACATCTCCTCCTTTTATTATTCCAGACCCTGTTATTTTTTCTTCTCAACCTGTTTTTGTTGATCTTGTCACTACCACTCCACAAAAGAAATCAACCAGGCTATGATACCATATTATGGAAAAGAAAGGTTGAAAATTATATTTCTTATTTCATAATAAGGAGAAAGTATAATATATATATATATATATATATATATATATATATATATATATATATATATATATATATATATATATATATATATATATATATATATAACTGTTTGAAACATTATAAACATAAATATACAAATATGAATGGAAAATAATAGAAAGCTTAAATACTTAAACTTTTGTTGGTGTCTTAAGTGGGGAGAAAGGTCCAATGAATTAACTAATAGAAATAATTTTTATATGAAGTTAAATACATAAACTTATAATTGTAATAATTTTAAATTTTGAATTGTTACACACTAATAAAATTAAAAAAGAAATGTTCATGAAACTTCAAAATGGAATTGAATGGAAAGTGAATTGGGAAAAAGACAACAGTTAGATTTGGTTCAGAAGTTACTACACCATTGACATGACAAAATAAATATTAATTATGGAAGTAATATTTGTATTTGGTTCTCAGAAGTTAGAAACAAAGGATTAAATGGAATTAAATATTTTGATTCTAATGGAAACAATAAATATTAATTTTCTTCTACGTTTTTATATTATTCAAATAGATATTATATGAATAAGAAGACACTTACTGTACAAACATTTTTTAAGCAGATCATAACATTTTTAATATACAAATTCTAATTTATAATTTTAACAAGTATATTTGTTTAAACTCAAATCCATCTAACAATATATACGAAAACGGGTAAATAAAGTAATTTTCAAATTAGTAAGAGAAGTAAAGATGTAGATGAAATATTTTGATTCTAATGGAAACAATAAATAAGCAATAAGCAATGTGAAGAATAAGAAACAAGAAGAGTCTTACACAGGAAAGGAAATCGTAAAGTCTGTCCATATTTATGATTACTGGTTACTTGACACGAAATATTATTATATTTTCTTAGAAGTTACCGATCAACCCTCATTATCACTCACATCTCCT